>NW_025054062.1:0-9216 GCF_019279795.1 Protopterus annectens
TGGCCAGTGTGTGCAATGTAAACCACACGTAGTCAGTATCATGACATAGCTAGGTGGGGTCTAGTCCCAGAATGTTTGCCAAGTAACAGTGTGCATGTATGTGGATGGGTCTACATCAGGTTGCAAGTTGCCATGCCTCCAGCAAACCACCTGTCCGTGTGGCACGAGGCAATAGCACCGGTTTTAGTAACCTGTGAAATGTGTTTGGCTTCTTTTAGATATGTCACGACCATGGTGTCAGCGCAGTGACACACTCATTTGTGGAATAGTTACATGAACCATCCTAGTGCTGACACATGTACACCTGGCCTGGAAAATGGATAACATTATAAGGACTGCCATCAACCAGTGTTACTAACAGCTATAATGCATCATTTGCTGGGCAGCTACACTACCTGCCAAATATGCCTCACACTCTACTCCCTACAACATGTTACACACTGCAGTACTGTGGTACCTGTGTACAGTCACCATGTGCATCAAGAATCATATCAGCCTGTCCCTGCATTGATGGTATGGATGACAGGGATGTGCTTTGCGTATCATTATATACAGGGCATCCCTAGATTACTGACACATGTACACCTACAACAAAATGGATAACATTATAGGAATACAACCAACCAGTGTTACTATGGTATTATAAGGCATCATTGCTGGACAGCTACACTACCTGCCAAATATACCTCACTCTACTCCCCTACAACATGTTACACTGCAGTACTGCTTAATTTTTATGTTGTACAATCATCTTGTGCATCACAACCATATCAGCCTTTCCACCATCAATAGGTATGGATGACAGGGATGGGGTACAAGTATCATCTTACTTACACAAGGTGTATGGTGTTGGTTTGCAAAAGCCAAGGGTGAGCCATACATTTGACACCACAATATTATTGTGGGTGAGGGGTGTACTGTGGGGAGCTGGGCATGTGAGTGATGTGTGTGTGTAGGTATGGGGTTTACCATGGGTTTTGTTGCATAGTGTGTGGGTATGCATGCACACAGGTTCTGCACCATGTGGCTGCCCTACACAGGTGTTTATATGGACAGCTACCAGACCATGCACCTGGCAGGGTGTGCAGTTCATTGCCTCCAGCCACAGACATGAACTGTGCCTGCACCAGGGCTCGCGAGGCACGTCCAGGTACCAGGCGCCTCTATGTGCTACTCTCACCTGCTGATGACATTTGTCCCGCGGGTACCAGGTCCCTCCTGGGACTGGCCAGGACCGTGCATGTGGCCTGCTGTGGTGTGGTGTGGACAGCACACCCAGCACTGCTGGGGCTACTACTGCCACTATAGGAGCCCATGGTGTCCTGGCATGTCCATGTTGACTACCAGCTGTTAGGCGTTGCCTGGCCTATGTCCATGTGTCCCACTGTCTCACTCCCCACCACATGTTCAAGCACTGACCGGAAGCATGGTTGTGGGGACCATCATCTCCTGACCATATCCATGAACTCAGTTAATCCACAGATGGCACCAATGATTCGCGAGGTGTTGTCATTTGAAGATGTAGGAAACAACCCTCTGCAGCCTCAGCCCCTGTCTGTGGTAATGTTTTATACATGCCTGTACTGCCATGGCTGACGGCCTAGAGCATGCGCCTGCTGGTACCAGCTATATTTACCTCTACCAGGGACATGATGTCCAGTGGCTTCACAACACCCTGGGACATCTACCTATGTGGTGGTTTGCTGGACATCCCGGCTATGCCTGCTGTGACCAGACACAGTTGGCGCGTTTTCCCACTTTCTGTGCACTGCCACCAGGCAGCTGTCCCTCCCACTATGGCCACTGGTATTAGAGTGCGTTGAGCACCTGAGCTTGTGTGCAGGAGGTGGGGTGGCTAAAAGGGGGATGTCAAATGTTGGCACAGTGTCAGTCCCTGGCAACCCCACCTGTGCCTCCAACGACCCAGTATCATCATCTTGATTGTCTGTGGACTTCCAACATCAGATTGCATGCAGGAGGGACCTGACCCACCTGCATACACCTGTGGGAAAACAAGCATTTTACTTTAAAACCTGTACAGCATTGCCTAACATTTTGCATACACACACACACACACACACACACACACACACACACACACACACACACCCTCCGTAATACCTACCTGTCCATGGCACACAGGCGGTCCGTATATGTCATGTGTTACTCCATCCTGCATCACACTTGTTAACATACACACACTGATACCACTCATTAACATCAGAGTCCTCCCCTAAATGCCCACACAAGCAGCCACAACTGAGCCCTATTGCTACTTTACCTGCTTGACCTGTGTAGGAAGGTGGATTCCACATTAGCCTCTCTGCTGTCATTGTTATACACCCTCTGTATGCCCAGAATTATGTTACTGGCCCCTATATGTAATGGACTACTATATTTGTATCCCATAATATCTCACACTAGTGTGTCATGTGTATGCAATGATCAATTTTTTTGTACCAGACCATGCTGTTCCTTCAGCCTATCATGTGACAACTATAATATTTGGATACACTCCCTGGGTATTCAAACTAGTACCACTTCCCAGTGCATCTGTAGAGGCACATACATGGGTTGTATGTGACCTCTCTGCTGACTCACGATATTAAGTGATATTATTACTTTCGGTGTCTACTGCTTCAATCTGGATGCCTATTTCAAGCTACAGACCATAATATACTATTTGCTGTCCTGTGATTTACACACATGACAGGTATTCCTAGTGTGGAATGTGGCATTCCATGTCCATGTACTGCATGGTCCCAAAGGAGAATTTTAGCCATATATAGACACACCACAATCAATACATACCTTGTACACACACAAACTACACACATGCACACACATCCCACTACCTGCACATCTACTGCTCCCTCCACTTCACCAGAGTGACCCTGCAGGCAAACTACAACTAACCACCAGGATGCACACACACATACAGGTGAGGATGCCTGTGATGGTGCACACAGTCCTCCTATTGCCCATCTGTCAACATGCAGAACATATGGTAAAGGAGCAATACAGTTTAGCTATAGTCAATCCATACTAGCAACAGGTATACATGTATGTGATGCATGTGCTGTATTCTAGATGATGGCCCTCCCTGGATACCACTACATATGTACAGTATTGCTGTACCCTGCTCTACACCTACCATGTACTATGCACCCACAACTTACAGGTGTACAATACATTTGCAGAATGTGCAGTACTGTACCAATATATTAACACCTTCTCCCAGCCCTATGTTTCAGCAACACATACCTGGAATGATATGTGGACAGTTGGCGTGGTGGTGCCATTTTGATTTACGCTGTCAACATGTAGACCACATGTAAGCCCACTGCAATACTCTTACACTGACAACCATCAGAGCATGTACCATTAGCTATAGAGGGTGTACACTGCTATTGATTTTACACATCCTTGATCTGCCATGGGACGCACCGCTGCATATCTTAGCATTTTGACCGATATGACATATATCACCAACCTTTCATACAGTGTCTACAGATTGTGTTAGGTGTCAAACTGCGGCCTGGCCATTTTCCATGTGAGCAAGCTCATGACTTTTACCACTTATCATGGCCAGTTTATTGCACCTCTTGTTGTGTGTATACGTGATGCACTGCTCTAAGCTTGAGGGGTGTACCAGGCGTGAGCCATCTGCATTTGCCAGGTGGCAGTGCCTTCTAGGCTCCCTATTCATGATTGCAAGGTCTACTCATGTACATCTCATATGAATTGTTCACCACACTGCTGTCACTATTGCTGTGTGGGTGGTTATAGGCACCACAGGTCCTGATGCATGACAGGTAAGCCCACACACACTTGGAAGTGTCACTTGCAGTGTACATGCACTGAACACCACATGTTTCAGTCTAATTTAACTGATAATGTATGAGGGGTAATGTAATGCCTTATGCCATAGTGTGTACTGCAGCAGTTGCCATTGTCCTACAGGTATATACACTGGTGTTGCTTTTAATATATGGGTGTTGTTCCAAACTAATAATACACTGTGTGCCACCACCATTATGTTGTACTCCCTGTGGACATATTCACAATGACAGGATATTGGTTATCATACAGGTGTTGGCCTTTACCACTTCCAATACCCCATCATGGTCACCCCTGTGAATCCTTTACTAAAAAGTGATAAATATTCTTTGCCAAATTCAGTTTTTAATATTCCAAGTTTTAATTAAAGTTAATTTAGATTAATTTCATAAATTATTATTGATGGATTACTGAACAATATTCACACAGCATAACTAATTTAATCAATCAACTATTTATTTATTTATTTAAATATATATTTATACTTAATAACTTATTTATGTATTTAGATTAACTTTTGAGTATTTATATATTCATATAGTAATAGTTATCCTTAATAGGTTCCCCAATAACATTTTATTCATGGTTTCTAAATAGCTTTTTTGAGTATGTAATTATTTCAACACTGTTTACATTTACATGTACTTCTTTCATCAGGTAGCTGTTTTGACTTTTTGATTCTACTATTATTAGTGGTTTTGATTACTTTCTGGTGATGTCAATTAATTTTAACTGATGTAATTATTCACTTACACATTCAGGTATTTGAAAGGGATGGACTGGGTCTCTTGTTTTTGTACTCTGAAGATGCCGTTTTATTTTGGGGAAAGCACTTAGTACTGGGAGTCTTCTTTGATGGTCCAAGTGTGTTCTTGTTTTAATCTACAATAAATCGTTTTACCAGGATCAAGGTTTTCTGGAATTTTGCTTACAAGTATTGGTATTTTGATTTGCTGTGACTTCAAGCTACTTTGGAATACTAGTTTGTGTTATTCGTTTCGTTTTGACATCAAACAAGTGTGTTCGATAACAGATTCAAGTGACTGTTCATTATTTGAGTGACTTTTGGTTTGATGATCTTTCTCTATTCCGTTCTTTTGCAAGCGAACAGTAACAGATACATAAACAACTATACCAGTCATCCCATTTTACGTTGTTTTGGTGGTATTGTTTTACTTTTTGACTTTTAAGCGCCAATTGTTTGAATTCACAGTATTAGAGGGGTATGCAGTGATAAGCGACAAGGTGGTGATAGTGCTTTATTACGTTCTATTAGTGTTTTGCTACCTACTTTTCATTCTTGCTTCTTTTCAACAAATTTCATTGACTTATTACAGAGACAGTTATACATTTTTTTTTGCTAAGGTGACACTTTATTATTTATTATTACTATGAATCGACTTCCTATTAGAACATATGGGTTATACAAAAACTTATCAAAGCGTTGCAGAACAAATTAATCAACAAGCCGGCTGATGGGAAATAGTTATTACTGATTCACAGGAACGTTTACTCACTTTTACATTCTCGTAAGAATACCAGCACGGCAGACAGGGCGTCAACTGGAGCATTTATTCCATTACAGTCCGCCAAGGCGTGGTGGCGTCAGGATACAGACACCACTGAACCTCCCTCAAATATGGCGCCGAACTCTAGGGACAGATACAGTCCTTGCTGTTAAATTGTATCTAACAGTAAACTATCATTCCAGTGACTGAACTAAAAACATTTCCCCTGCGCTCCTTCTTTGGTAAGGAGGCAGAATACAACACAACATGATATGGGTAGCTTGAATTGCAGTTAAGCGAATTTGAGAAAACACTCAAATCCTTTAAATCTTTACAAATGGATAATGCATTTTTGGAGCGTTCCACTCGAATTGGGCCAAGTGCCTGGGACATTCTGAGTGACTAAGTTTACCACATGGTTTTGTTGAAGGTACAGACATTTTGACGAACTGTTAAAGATTTTTGACCTAGAACAGGTTTAGAACACAGAGATCATCATAAGTAACAATACTGAAAAGTTGAATGTTATGAACAAGAAATTTGTGTTTTTGGATAGAGTAGACAAGACCTTTTGTTTGAACACATAAGTTTAGACTGGATGGCATCTAGAGATATGGACAGATTCATTAATAAAGGTCTTGATATTAAAACCATAAAATGAAGAGACACTTTTGACTATAAAATAAAAGGTGTATTCATTTTAAATTTAAAAAACGAAACATTACAGTAGAATAACAGGGAGTAATGGCCTAGTCTGTGACTATTATTATGGAGGGCAACTTCATAGAGCTAATAATAACCATACCTGAATTCTGAAAACACCTCTATTTTTTAGAACAACCAGTCCCTAAGGTCCAGAAGGTTAGAGAACGTGGGGCAATTACATAATTATCATCAACTGATGCATTAAACTTCTTCTGAAGACAATTCATAGCACAAATAGACCAACCTAACAATATTTGCAATATAGATATTTATAAAAAGAACATAGATCTCATACAGTTGTTGACAACAATTTATACGAACAATTTTTGACATTACAAAACATTGTTGACACCACCATGATTAGTAATGTAGGGTTGGAAGGCGGTATAATCTTTATGTTCAATTGTCATTTAATGGTTTAATTTATACAATTTTACTGACAACGAATTTGGCAAAAGAATATTTATCACTTTTTTAGTAAAGGATTCCTTTGTATAACCTTTAATTTAGATATAGGAATGTGTTGGATCTGAAGGCTTACTCGGCTATTGCAATTTGAAAATGTTTTCACACTTACAGGTAGTTCTACAGTTGATTCAAGGGTGTTTCTGTAAAGCGTTCTAATTTTATTTATTCCCCAAAGATTTCATGATACACGTATTTGAAGTATGTAGAGAGTCGATAAAGGAAAAGGACTTTAACTAACAAATTCAATACAAAGCCTGGTGAGCATTGGCTGGAGATTTTTGTCTAAAGGAACTTCCATTTTTCGAACCATTTGGGTGAAACCCGATGGGGTGGGGGATAGTCATTATGTCTAGTATTGATTATTATAATGGGATGACTATACTACTGGAGACACTGACACTTACTGGTAAAGTTAGTAAACATGAAATAAACAGAGCAGCATACACAAAAAATTGATTAGCTGTTATGAATTTCTCATGGATGAGGGTTGACAAAGAAGTTTTTAACTTTATTTCTGTTGAATTTCCCATTGTTCCCCTCTAATGGGATCCCAAAATCCACAAAAAGTTCATCAAATCCACCATTCAGATCAAACGTAAGCTAGGGGATCCCAGGAACCAAAACCCATAGCTGCATATGTAGATTTCAAATGCAAAATATATTAGATTCATTTACTACATTTTAAGGTTCATGGCACTGTCTATACTCTGTGAGAGAATTTGCATGGGTTTTGACTTCAACTCCCCATTTATTATGCCTTGACAGCAGTTGATCTGGTGATTTATTCAGTTATACCTCACGGAAGGGTTTGGAAATGTTGAAACCTGTTTTAAACAAACCCCTTAGAATTGACACCACTGAGAATCGATTACTTACACAGAATGCTCAAAATTAGTACTGGAGAATAACTTTTATACTTTTACTTGAGAAAGGTATTACAGGCAAAAACAGGGTAGCAATGGGAACTGGGGTGCTTCCCCATTTATGCAAGGCTTAGTTTTGGCACAATGGGGAGTCTGAACCATTTCAACTTAGTAGACATTGGGGTAAGGTGTTGTTATATCGATATTTGGGCTGACATTCTTATATTGTGGGAATTTGGCTCTATAGGAATGGAGTTTTACTGAATTTATAGAGATTCTTAGGTGAAACTACTAGATTTTTTCATTTGCAATCCACATTTTACTAATCATTTGCTTAGATTTTTTAGATATTGTTCTGTCAGTGACATAGCCAGTTTGAGTCCAATATTTTTAGGAGACAACATATTCCAACTCCTTTGTGCATTTTGACAGCTGCCACCCAGTCCACCCAAAGAAATTTAGTAAAAGGGCAGATGAATTCAGACTGTCAAAATTATTGTGACGACATGTATTTTTCAAGGTTGGAAAAATTAGTCAACATGTTTCTTACTAGGGGATACCACAATTTGGATATCAAGTAGTAAAGAAATTACAACCAGATCAGTGTTCTGGAAGCCTATTGTAGGTATGGGGTCTACCTAGTTCAGTTGAATCTAACTTAGCAGCGGTAGGACGCTGATACTTTTTATAATTCCCTGTGAGACTCATAAAAATAGTTAATATAGTTCAGGAAATATGGTTTAGTACTATTCAAAGTGATGCTGAACTATTATGGGTATCTTGGGTGCTAAACCTAAGTTGACATACAGTGGAGAGTAAAAGCTTTCCATCTTTGAAAACTAGTAGCAAAACTGTATTTTGTAAATCTAAAGATAGATAATAGATGTGGGTCTTGTCATACTTGTAGGGTACATTTGCAATAGTCCTTGTATCACAACCAAGCAACTTTGAAAAACCATTACGATGTCCCTGGCCATTTTACGAATTTAGCGGCTCATCTATAGTTTGTCTATGCAGCGTCTTGTACTATTTTGCCCAGCTTTTTTATATAGGCTTAAAAGCTTGATTGGGAAGTTGAGACAAGCGCATTATAGACACTTGAGGAGATATCAAAAACACAAAACACAAGTGCTCTATACAACCCATAGTACAAATGTGCGGTACTGCTGGGGTACATAATTCTTTGTTGCTAGACAGAATCCCACACAATGTACATAAAGGGGAGATAGAAAGCAATGCTTGAAGCCAAGAGGGAATGTTTATGGCAATTAAGGTTAAATGCTAGCAATTGGCCAGGCATCCAATAGGTATATTTCTATTCGAACGCTAAAATTGAAATCACATTTTATATGAAACATTTTTTATAACATCAAAACACATTGGTTTTTATTACAATACATCAGTTTTTAATATTCCAAGTTTTAAATAAAGTGAATTTTAATTTCATAGAATTGTATTGATGGATTACTGAACAATATTCACACAGCATAACTATTTAATTTAATCAATCATCTATTTATTTATTTATTTAAATATATATGTATACTTAATAAGTTTTTATGTATTTAGATTAACTTTTTGATATTTATATATATTCATATAGTAATAGTTATCAGCAATAGGTTCTAACATTTTGTATTCATGGTTTCTAAATAGCTTTTTGAGTATGTAATTATTTCAACACTGTTTACATTTGTAGCCTTCTTTAGGTCAGGTAGCTATTTTCTAGGGATTTTTGATTCTACTATTATTAATTGGATTTTGATTACTTCCTGGCCCGGTGTCAATTGGAATTTTAATATGAAAACGATTTGGGTTACTTTTTACTAATG
>NW_025054063.1:0-9547 GCF_019279795.1 Protopterus annectens
GTTAACCCCTTCCCTTCCAACATGCTCTGTTAACACATGTACATTTCATCAGTTACAGTACAGTGTGACATACATGCATATTTCTTTTTTTCTAGCAGGACCCACTGTTGATGCAATTGTAACACAAACAACTTTACAAATACATTTAAACACAATAATGTGTACAAAGCAGTTTGATATTTAAATGACATAACATTCTTTTTAAAACTCCAGATAGTTATAGTTATGTTAGCATGTGTTACACATGAACTGCAACACTCTCTGTGGACACTACCTCACAGCATCACAGTAGTATATACATATATATATATATATATATATATATATATATATATATATATATATATATATATATATATATATATATATATACATACACATATATATACACACACATATATACCAATATTAAATTAATTCACCAGACCACACCTCAATGACCACTCTTGGTCAGCCTGTTGATTAAACAAAATTTGCAATTAGCAAATACAGACTTTCAGACAATGATACTTTATTTTAGTGTATATTACAAAGTGAAATACCTGTCAATAAAATATGTTTTGCAGCAGACCAAGATCATAAAACCTCAGGGAACAGAATATTTTCTCTTTCCTGGGGATTTGAGATTTCAAACAATTGTTGTAAACTCATGCTACCAACTTCTTATTTTACTTTTCTATGAATATGTCATTTCCTAGTATATCGTTTGACTGATAAGTCATTCTGTTGTTCAGCCAGTGTGTGCTTACATGTATTTATCTTTATGTAATATTTGTGCCTTATCACTAGGGTTGTGGCTGAAAAGGGTTCATGGATCAGCCCAATAATAAGGCTAGCAAACAAATACAATTAAATTAAATTAAAACAGACAAATAAATAAATAAAGATAATTACAGTAGCTTTGTCTTAAGCCATACTTCAACTAACAGGATCCAGTGAATTTTCAGTTGTGTGGTCTAATGAAATGAGTTTCCACCAGTTTGTCTAGATCCAGTTAAACCATTCTCTACTAATAAACAACTACCCTACATTCCTCCATCCATGTCTGATCCTTCTTTCTACTAACTACTCTGTTTCAATCCTTGCTATTTTAAAGAATCATCTTTTCCAATGCAGTCCCATATTTTGAAGATTTCTATCCCCTCCCTTCATCCATCCATCCATTCATCCAGAAATTCATCCACCATTTATTCATCCATCCATTTTCTAAACTTCTTGTCCTGGTAAGGGTCACAGAGGTTGTAAGCTGAATAGGATAGGCCAGACTTCCCTACTCCCAACAACAGTCTCATAGGTTCATAGGTTCATAGGTTCATACTAGGCTATCTGCCCAAGGCACGAGAGCAAGCCTGCTCCATAGTTATGCAGGCTTTACATACATCCCACTTCTAGCTTCTGAATAAAAACTATGCCTATCATTCTTTTGCTGTGCCTCTGTCAAGCAGTGACTGCTTGAGAGTAATCCCTGGGGTATATCTGCAATCTCCCATCCATTGGTCAAGATTCCTCTTGAACAAGACCAGAGAGGTGCTCTGCCTCACATGTACCGGGATTTTGTTCCACAGCATAGGGAGTCTCTGGGTGATGAATCTGTCCCTCCAGCACGTTCTGTTTATAACCGTGTCAAGGTTTATCCTGTGGGATCCACAGGCATCCTTAGGTAAGATGAAAGACATAACCCCTCTTATATGTCCAGGGTCACCCCCAGGGCATCCACCCAGAGTGCCATGCCTGTGCACCTCTCAACGGAGGCAGGGGAGCATCCTCACAAGTTACTCAAACCACCTCAACTAGCTATCTCTATCTGTGGTAGTAGTCTGTGTATTCAGAGATCCTTTCATATTGTCAAACTTCTTAGTCTATTACAGAAAATAAGCCCAGCACTCCTGTGAAGGAACCTCATTCATGCTACTAGTAACCTTGATCTCATCCTTTCAGTTATTACCCTTTGACCTTCACTTGTGAACAAGACTTCAAGACATTTAAACTTCCCTCCCTGACATACCTGCTCCTCCCTCATTGGCAGTAGGAAGCCCAATCGCTTTTTTAGGAGAGAACCATGACCTCTGATTTGGAGGTGCTAATTTTCATCTCAGTTACTTCATACTCTGTAGTGAAGCAATCCAGTTTACAATAGAGACCACAGTCATTTGAGGTTAATAGGACATCAGCATCTATAAACAACAAAAATGACACACCCACATCCCCAGATTGGATAGCCTCCAGACTCAGTACCACCTTGATAGCCTGATTGTGAAACTCACAAGTATGATGAGAGCTGAGACACGCACAAGTGACAGAATTCTGCACCCCGGTAGGGTCATACACCCATCTTGAAAGTGCCTGTCTCAATGTCAAGGATGCAAATCCAACTCCCAGTCCTCAAATACATGGACTGACTGGCATGCAACAGTGGTTCTTGGGCCATGTGTATTATAGCACCTCACACAAGACATTCTGGGGTACATAGTCACATGGCTTCTCCAAATCCACAAAATACATACAGACAATATTGGCAATCATACATGATCCATGCAATACCTGTGCAATGACAAAAAGTCAATCTAGTGTTCCACAGAGGACATAATTCACAATGCCCCTCTTAGAATCACAGGATCATATTAAATACAAGGCAACTGAGTTTTATGACCATTTATGCCTTGCCAGTAATAACCCTCAGACTGAACCCTCCATCTCAAGGAGGGCAAAGCCAATTGAGACAGGGTGAGTTTATGAATACCCAAACTATGAATACCCAAACAATCATCCAGTTCTTTTCAGAAGAAAGATAATGTGTCTCTCTACTTAATTTCCAATGGGAATCTACTCCATGGGTGGGAAGGTGCTATGTAACAAACCTATTATTTATCTCAGGGTGAAGATTTAAATCCATTGTTCTGGTACTTGTAAAGCTATTTGGATTGTGAAGGTACACAAGTTGCAAGATCACAGAGGTTGTAATGGCTCTGAATTCAAAGTAAGGTGTAAATCTCCCTCAGAAGTTTAAAAGATACAGAAAACAAGGACAGAGAATTTACCCTTTTCTGGTAGCTTAATGTTTTTAAGGCAGTGATCTTAGTTAGGAATCTCTGGGTTCTTTCTAGTTGTTTGATGTGTCAGCTGAGGTACATCCCAAAGGAAACATTGCTTCATTACTGTACAAAGCTTCTTTTCCAGTGCCCTGTAATTTCAAGGGAGCCTGAGAAGTGTGACCCCTCTATAAATGGGCTACATGTTATCCACCCATTAACATGGAATGTGTCACCATAGTCTAACAAGCCAGGGGTACTTTCCCACCCTGCCGTGCAACACTGAGAAGTTATGTTAGCTATGACACCCCAACAATGGTTTGTATCATTAGTGTTCCTGGCTGAATCTCATTAGCTCTTGCAGTTTTTCAATGGCAGAACTGTTTAACTGCTCTGCTGGCTTCATCTAACAAAATTAATTAATTTCTACCAGCTGTTTTTGGCACTGCTTTTTCACAGGATGGCATGTCTACAGTATTCAAGTCCTCAAAGTGTTCCTTCCACTTCTGAATGTCTCCAGTCAAGGCAAGGTCAGAGTTTCGTCTCCCTTGTTGAGAATAGCCTTGGAAATATCCTGCCTTCCCTTATTGCATTATTAGATGGCTTCCCAGCACTTATTTTATGCTGCCCAAACATTAGTTTCATTGGCTTCACCAAACCCTTTCCACTACCAGGCCTTCACTTCTGTAACTTCCACATCTGCTGCTTTCCTGGCTTGTAAGTATCAATCAGTGATACTCAGAAACCATTTGTTAGCACTGTGTTGAAAGCCTCTGTTTAACCGTATGGCTTCTGTCTCTCCTGGTGTCCATCAGTGGGTCACAGAATTGCCACAAAGAAACTACCCACCTTTTGATCAGAGCATCATACTGCCACCTCAGCTGCTAAGATATTGAACAGGGTCCATTCAGTTTCCATGTCTTCAACCTTCCCAGATGTGTGAGAGAAGCTACTCTGCATGTGGGAGTTGAACTCATTCTTCCCAGAAGTACTGACTAGGTGTTCCAAGGACACCTTCACTGTGTGCTTCAGATTCTCGTTTGTCTGGCTGCAGTTCCAACCATCTGACCCAACTCACTTCCAAATGATCAGCTGAAAGCTTGGCACATCTCTTGGTCCAGATGCCTAGAACAAATATTATTACTTCAGGTATTATGACTATGAAGTTAATCTGTGTCCACTGGCCCAAAATGCTGTGATATCAAGTACACATTATGAACATCCTTGTGTTTCAACATGCTGATTGTTATTTATAATCCATGACTACCGCAGAAATCCAAAATGATTCCTCATTCAGGTTCAGATCCAGGCAAGCCTTTCCCCTCAGTCAATCATCTTCAGGTGTCTTCAATATTCCCAGCATGTGTTGAAGATTCCCAGCAGAACTACAGAGTCTGTAAGTGGTAGGCTACATAGCGCAATACTTACAGTCTCTAAGAAGGCCAAATACTCTGAATAATCACATGTAATGCACAAACATGCAAAGTTTTCCTTTCTGTAAAATGCTGTGGCATTTAGGTGACCTTATTTACTGGCATAAAACTCCAAATGAACAGCAACCATTTTAGGGTTTCTAAGTGTCCTCACACATGCCCAGGGCCTCTCCTAAGGGTCACCTGCAGAGTATGGGACAGACCATCCTTAGTTGTAATGTTTAGATTGTAAACCAATAATGTGTACAAGTAGGACCAGTTAAACTTTACTGGTATTCTTCAGTCTCTTGAAGAAATTTTGGCTCTTTCCCCAGCAGTGAGGTAACATTTCTAAGCCTTCTCACCTGTGAGCTGATTTCACAGTTTAGGAGAAGCTACGCCCCTCCTAGTACCATCTACATTTCTTGTTAATTCTCTTATTCCATCTCCTGTACCCCTTTAAACTTACATAAGAGCTTAATTACTTTTCACCTGGTAATGTTCTTTATTTCCACTAATATCGTGCATGCATGGTACTGCAGTGGTGGTGCTGCGGTAGCGTTGTCACCTCACAGTTAGACGTTGCCCGTTCAATTCTCAGTTAGAGCGTCTTCTGTGTGATGACATGCGTGAATGGGCGTTCCTTCATTGAAGGTTGTGCATTAGGCCCGGCAAGCCAGCACGTAAAACTCTACTGCCAATCATTAGCAGACCGGAGTTCCGCTGTGGCTACCCCTAACAGGGAAAAGCCGAAAGACACAACAATCATACATGTAGGTAAGTACACATCTTAGCATGCATGAACCATATTAGGCTTGTCTTTTCCATTTGTTCTCCAGCACTTTCTATCCCCTCCAGCTAAGTCAGGTGTAATATATTAACATATGATCTTCACTGCTTGCTGGTAGCATAGGGAGGTACATCCCTGACTAAATCTCTGCTGACCCAACTTCACTTAGCAGTTCAAGGAGTTTGACAGTGTGGCAGGAGAGGATTGTCATGCCTTCCCTGGGGAAGGAATACTATGGGTTGACCTTCTCATAGGCCATGGTGGAGGCTGAGGTACAAGAAAGACTGCAGCACTGCGTTGAGCAAGAGTGCTGAGAAGGCATGGCTACTGTGGCTGGAAAGACACACCCTCAAGTTACATTTGATGGCCTATCCAGCATGGGGTGGGGCTTATCCAGCATACAGTACAGAGAGACATCAGCAATGAGGTGGGGCTTAGGCCAAGAAAGGATTCTTCACCAGCTGCAATATCCTGGCCCCTCCATTCTGCAGTGCTGGTAAGTTCAGCCCCTGGAACCAATGATAAAGTGCAGCTTGAAAAATGGAACAGCAGCACAGTAAGATTGTAAGTGCCTGCACTCTTTCGGCTTTTCCCGGCCAGGGGTCGCCACAGCGGAACTCCGATCCGCTAATGATTGGCAGTAGATTTTTACGTACTGGCTTGCCGGGCCTAATGCACAGCCTTCAATGAAGGAATGCCCATTCACGCATGTCGCCACACTGAAGACGCTCTTACTGAGAATCGAACGGACAACGTCTAACTGTGAGGCAACAATGCGTGCCTGCACTACTGGTCCATTTTTCTAACTTCACTGTGCTATCAGTCTACTGAATAGAACAAAAGCACAGTGGCTTGTAGCTGCCTGTGCTACTGTCCCAATGTTTCTAGTTGCACTGTGCCATAGTGCAACTATAAAAATTTACCAATAGCAAATTTCAAACAGAAACTCATGCTGACACTTTTAATGCCAGTACTGCAAGTTAGGCCTTCTGTAATCACGTAACCAGTTGTAGGCTTTACAGCTGATAACACAGATGCTCAAATAAATGATGAATTTGTTCAGTAGGTTTATATGTTAATTAACTGTAGGAAGGTGCTTGTGTAAAGCTTTTTACTACACTTCCTGCAATTGAGACACCCCTCCTCCTTTGGTCCTCAACTTCATGTTGGTAGGGGGAACTCCTCTTTTAAGCCACCTGCTCCAATTTTTAAAAGCAAGTGCTCAGAGTTTCAATGCACAGAGTTTGAGAAGTATTGTCATTCAGCACACTACTATATGTAGAGCTGAAAGTTGTTGATAACCATATCAAAGGATGGCTTTCTGCTTTTAGACATATCTCCTGACTGTCATGAAGTAAGCTAAATCAGGATGTAACTTCAAAACAGTGATCAAAGTGAAAAGGTCACTGAGCTGACTGGTTGCATTTAAGTTGAGAACAGCGACCCTTAGACTATTGTCCATACAGACAGACTCCTGGATGGAATCAGTGGTTACATGAAGGCACATGGTCACTGAAACAGACATATGTTGTCTCATCCCTATTGTGCCTCCCAAAAGTCCACTGTACAAAGAAACAAGTAGTTTTGGTTTCTCTTTGCCACGAAGTGTAAAAAAGTACAGAAAATAAGCAAACTCGGTGACTTACTTTATTGCACACATCTATGTTAGAAACCATAGATCTCGAAATACATTAAATGCTAATGAAAAGAAATGCAATTTTAAACACGCAAAATCTGAATTTATTGATGCAATGATTTTTGTTGTATTAAATGACAACGTAATAATGTCCGCAACATAATGTTATAGAGACAAATTACTGTTTCTGTCAAAGCTGCATGTATTCTTTGATGCCCAAACTGGGTTAGAAAATACGTTATCATAACACAAATCTTGAAGTCAACTAACAAATTGGGTAGTGTACATAAAAACATGAAAGTATAACTAACTGCCATCCAGTCTTTCAAATGAATGTGTCTGCTGCACATGGCATTTCACAGTATTCAGCTATACAATGAACAATATAAAATCAACAGAAGTACAACTCATGATGTCTGTGTTATTCTAGCACGGAAATCTTCATTAAAACTGAAATTGAATACTTCCCTCTTACTACATATATATATATATATATATATATATATAAAACATTTAAAATGTTAAATATAGATTCACATGCACATAAATGGAGTGCCACATAGCTTAAATTCCTGCAAGAGACAACCGTGATTTTCTTTAGATATGGACAACATATTCCAGCTTCATGCACTATTATTTACAATACTGTCTAATGTGGAACACACCTGTAAAATATATAGTTAACAAACAACTGAATATTGCTACAAATTGTTATTATCATTATTATGAACAAAAGAGAGCACTCCTACCAGACTGCAGCTCTTCCCACAGAATGCAGTCAAATTAGTAAATGGAATGAGCCATCATCAAACTGCATTGAACAATATGAAGAAAGATATGATTTGTATATACTTCTGAAATCACAAAATGTAGTAAATTAGCTCTGAGTTAAGAGAAGATAGAGCAGCATGTTTAAAATGTTCATACTACAGGAAAACACATTTGAGTGATGCAGACACATTACACTGAATTGCACTTTTTAACTGTATGTAACAATGACTGGAAAGTACTCAGATGTCACTCTTCCATGTACCCCCCCCCCCCAAACATATAAAACACATTTTAAAGGTAAACCCAACTAAAAAATTGGAAGTTGTATTTCAGATGGTAGAAGACTCCATTTTCAAAAGCAGCAGGCAAATGCCCCTCTGTTGTACTTCAGTCAAATACCACCACCACTGTGATAATTGTAAAGGAAAAGCTCGTATTTTCATATTTCTATGTCTGTTGTTCAAAATAAAAGCAAAACCATCTCCAACAAATGGAGCCTATGAAATGCCTAACAATTTCTCTCCCAAGCCATCTGCCCAAAATATTTGAACAGAGTTCAAAATTATTGTCATCAGCCCTACTTCTGTTCTGTGTCCTGCTTCTGCATACATTTCTAATTGCTGTAGCTACACTCCACTTCTGTACCAGCAGTTCAAGTCTATAGTCTGTATGCACTAGTTTTGTTGCTTTAATCTTCATCTTTCAGCTTTTTCCCAGTTAGGAAAGTCAAGGGCAGCATCACCTGTCTACCTCATGACTGTGGTGGAGTTTTTTATAGTGTCGAGTTACCAGACCAGCACACAACCTTCCACAGAAGGCACACACGCCAGTTTGGAGTGTCCAATCCACTTACATCATGTCTTTGGGAGGAAACCGAAGCACCTGGAGGAAACCCATGCAACCACAGGGAGAACATAGAGACTCTGCACAGAAAGCACCCCAGCCAAGGATCAAACTGAGGAACCTCTTGCTGTGAGGCAGCAACACTAACCGCTGCACCACTGTGGCCACCCAGTTTTGTTGCTTTAATGTAATGGCAAAATAAAGTGAATTGCTCTGGAAAGACTAGCCTATCTAGTCTGCAAGTTGTGCACTATTCTTGGTTTGCATTTAGAAGCAAGCTTCAAATTCCTGCTTTACATTTTTAAACAAAATCAGCAGTGTTGATAGGTGTATGCTATAAAATTCTTGCCAGAAGATGAAATCCTGGTGCATTTAACACAAAATAGTTAACAGTACTAATAATGGCTGGCAGTTTTATATATGTTGTGCCGTAACAGTAAACATAATCCATAATGTATTAATTTACATTTTACCATGAGTCATTCCTTATCCTTCTATTAAAAATGTTAACATCATATATACTGTCAACAAAGTGTGCATGTACATGTATGAGTCATGGTAAGGAGAGTTGCTTATGGTTATAATTTATTTATCAGCATGGCCTGGGTTCTATTTAGCCTGATTTTTTTTTCAAGAAAGCTCTAAGGTAAACATTTCATGTTAAAAATAAAGGAAAATTGTACGAACCCAACGATTTTCTTTAGTGTCCCAAATTAAGGACTGTGTTGGGGCAAGGGCCGGGTCAGGTAATCACGATGCATCTTGCCAAGTTTTCTTTGCACGTGGTTTTACACCATTTTCAAAAAGTAAAGAAGATGTTTATCTATGACATTTTGGTGCTAAAACTTCAAAGGGGCCTGCAGTGAAGACATGTGGCATTATTTGTTTAATGCTCCAAACTGTAAATAATGTTACAGCCTTATTTGTTAATATTCTAATTATAAAAACAGAGATAAGCCATGTTGTACCTGTACCTGCTGTACCTGTTTCTGCCTGTTTTTTAAAAAAAAAAAAAAGAAAAAAAGAAAAAAATATCTCTTGTATTTCCCGCTTTACTATAGTTTAG
>NW_025054064.1:0-7500 GCF_019279795.1 Protopterus annectens
CATTACTAACAAATCGTTACTTACATATAGCTACCATTTTCCAAAACCTTTGATCCCGGTTATTATCTTCTTGGCAAATGTATCATTACTTTTAACTAAATCAACAGTTACTAATATATCATTTCCAACTTGATCGGCAGAATCTCTGACTTCTTATTTAATAAAGACTTCTCTGTTAATTGTTACAAAAGAATATTTTTCATTATCATTAGTCCTATTAATATCACTGTTTTCATCAGCTACATTACATGCAAATGTACAATTCTCATATAGGGGTGTCTTTGTACGCCCATAGCCTGAACCACATTGCCATCCTCAGTTTTTCTTCTCATTTACCTTACAGTAATACTCTTTAACATTTGTAAGCTCAATTTAAATTTCGTCCTTTTATCCTGTCCCTATGTTCTTCGTGTTTCACTGTTGCAGTCATCACACTTGGGTTATCTGCCTGCAGGTAGCCCTCAGTTGGCCCGAATACCAGAGACTTTTTATTTCTGTGTCAGATGCTGTCGCTCCAGGACTGAAGTCAGGTCATCAGGGGTATAAAAACAGGCAGCTGACGCCATTACATCAGTATTTCTTGCTGAGGAGCCTGAAGCAGAAGCAGTTTGCACGAGTGTTGGTCGACCGCTACCTGAGTTTTTTGTTTACGAATTGAATCATCCTGAAGTCTTCTAAAGCTAAGTACCCCATTGGGGATCCTTTTTTCTTGCTCTAACCAATGTCAGAAAAAGTTAACAATTGTCTTGCCTGTGGAAAGCAAATACCACACTGAGATTTTCATTCTTGCTGCATCACCTGTTTAGGCCCAGACCACGACATACCTTACTGTGTTTTGTGCCTTGTTCAATGCCCGGACCATTCGTCATCGGGCCCTTATTGTCAATGAATACTTTTGTTCTCGATTTCTGTATTCCGAAATGGCTTCGGTAAGCCATCTGATTACTGATATTCCAAAAAAAACATAGGGATAAAGACAGAGAAAGACCGCACAGGTCCAAAGCTGCCGACGATGCTTCCGTTAAGCTAGTCACCAGTTCACCGGTACTCAGTGAGGCACTTTTGCAGGTCCTGATGCCCGCTTCAGTGGATTCGCAGGCCTCTAACGAGAACCGTTCGGAGTCCGGTATGGTGTGAGACTCTTCTTCAACTATGGAACCTGCAGATGTCTCTACCTTGGATAGGTCCGGAGTGGCTGAGCAGGCACCAGTTTCTGAGGAAGTTCTTCACACTACCGATATTTGACACAAACCGATGACTTCAGTTCTGTCTAAAACTACCAAGTTTCTAAGGCCAAGAGTACACTCTATGCCTAGAAAACTGACAACCAAAGCTCATGCACCTGCTCCCTTGCCACAACATCAAATGCTTAAAATGGCAGAAGACCTTATTATGCTGATTAGGGGAAGTCAGCCTTCCCCCGCTAAGAGAAAAAGAGACCAGTCCCCAGAAGTTTCAACAGACCAAGAGTCCAATGACTCTGACGTATCTGATTATGAAGACATGCCCTTATCTGCTTATGAAGATTCAGATGCAGAGGAATCCATTCCCTCTGCTTCTCCTCCAGAGGACTTTTCTTTTGGTGAAATATTACATACTTTAAGAGAGCATTTCCATTGGAAATGCCAAGAATATCCTCAGTCCAAAAAGAGACTCGGAGAATTTCTAGATTTGCAACAACATAGGCCTTTAGCAATACCCCCAGTCCTGGAAGTTGTTGATGATGTCTTTATGGAATCCAGTCTTACTCCTGATACTTTACCCCCTGCTACTAGGAAAGCAGACAGGTACTACAGAGTACCTGACTCTCACAAATTCCTATTCAAAAATCCTACTGCTGACCCAGAGATCATTTCCCAGGGGCCTAAAGGTATCAAGGCAACTACAGCCAAAATTCCACCCCTTCGGACAGGGATTCCAGAGCTTTGGACAAATGGGGTAAGAAAGTATATACCTCTGCAACTCTCACCATTAGGGCTTTGAATTGGGAGTTTTTCATGCTGAAGTACCAGCAACATACTATCAAACTTATTAAGCAAAAAGTAGCAGCCTTTACAGACTGTGCAGAAAATAAAGAATTGCAAGAGCTTATGCATTCTGCAAGCCAAGTCAGCAAGCATACATTGCAGTGTGGCTTTGATGCCCAAGAAGCATCTTGCAGGGCAGCAATCACTGGTTCTGCACTGAGAAGGCATGCTTGGCTTAAGGAGCAGACATTGCCAGATCATGTCAAATCAAAGTTATTAGATGCTCCTTTGAACAAGGATGATCTGTTTGGCACCAAAGCAGAAGAGGTTCTTAAAAAGATGGAAGAAAAAGCTAATTCCCTGCAGACAGTCAAAGAATTATTACAAGTACAGCCTTCTAGATTCAGTAGGCATTTCCCCTCAAAACACTGGTCCTTTCCAGCCCCCTCCAGGCCATCCCAAACTAAACCCAGGGGAAACAGGTCCCCCAGACTACAGTCTCAGGGTATGCAGAGATCTAAGCAATGGAGCACCTCCACCTCTAAAGCAGGGAGTGCTAAACCACCCCCTTACAGAAAGAATTCACAATGACTTCTCTGCTCCATTCCCCACCTCTGCCCAATTGCTTGTGCCACTAGGAGGAAAACTTGCCCTGCATGCAAAAAAACTGGATGTCCATCACCAAAGACTGGTGGGTTCTCAACATTGTATCCCAGGGGTACAATTTTTACTTCATCTCTCTGCCAACCCCAAAAGGATTCCCAGACCTCCCTTCAAACTAATGGGCAGACGCACAAAACCAAGTCCTAGCCCTGCTCTCTATCAGGGCAATTCAACTGGTTCCGGTGGAACAGATAGGTCAAAGATTCTATTCCAGACTTTTCCTGGTGCAATGAAAAGAGGGCTCTTGGCACCCAATCCTAGATTTTTCAATTCTCAACACCTTCCTGGTGGTGCCAAAATTCAAAATGCTCACCCTGCAGCAGCTTCTACCTATGCTAGCCAAAGATGCCTGGTTAGTCATCCTAGACTTAAAAGAAGCCTATCTGCACATCCCAATAAGGGAGTCGTGCAGGAAATATCTATGTTTCAGGGATGTATCTATGCATTATCAGTTCTCTGCACTTCCCTTTGGCTTATCCACTGCTCCCAGAGTATTTACAAAATGCCTGACTCCAGGTATGGCTTATTGCAGGCAGCGAAATATCCAAATTTACCCATACTTGGATGACTGCCTGATACAGACAGTCAGTCAGGAATTGCTGTTGCAGCACCCGACAGTTGTAAAAAACTTTATCACATCCCTGGGGTACACCATCAATGAAAAGAAATCAAAACTAGTCCCCAGTCAAAAGATTGTATTCCTGGGAGAAGTTTGGGCACAGCATCCCAGATGGCATTTCTCACTTCAGAAAAACAAGCCTATCTGACAAACTATTGTACTCAAATGGCCACCAGAACCCAGCTATCCACAAGGAAAATAATGCAGGGCCCAAGGTTCATGGCCTCATGCATTCTACTAATTCCATATGCCAGACTGCATATGGGAAACTTCAGCGGTACTTAAAAAGTCTTTGGTGCCAACATTCTCAGGACCTGGAAACCATCATTCCTATCATACCCTGTCTAAGCACAGAGTTTCTTTGGTGGGCAGCAGTATGCAGCCACAACAAAGGACTGCCCTTTACTCAACCCCATGCCACCCAGACCCTAACCGCAGATGCATCAGACTATGCCAGGGGAGCACACATGGACGGCAAATGCATTCAGGGCCACTGGAGCCCAAGTCAAATTCATCTGCACATCAACCAAAAAGAGATGCTAGCTCTGCAGCATGCTCTGACAGCTTTCAGATCCCTACTCTCTCCAGGACACCTGCTGATAAAAACAGACAACACCACAGTTATGTGGTACATCAACAAGTAGGGGGGAACCCACTCTTACCCACTCTGCAGGTTAGCCATGGTCCTGTGGAATGTGACCTTGGACATGCAAGTCCATCTGCAAGCTCAATTCCTGCCAGGCAAATAAAACTCACTGGCAGACAACTTAATCAGAAATCTCCTAGATCCACCCGAGTGCCAATTAGAGTCCAGCACCTTCAACCTTCTGATTCAGAAATGGGGGTCCCCGGAGGTGGATATATTAGCTTCCACCTACAACCACCAGCTCAGCAAATTCTGCACCAGGAATCCTCACAGCAGGGCCTGGAAAGTGGATGCCCTATCTTTTCAGTGGGTAAATCTCTCAAGCTATGCCTTTCCCCCTCTGCCCCTTCTCCCATGAGTATTACTCAAGATAAGACAGGACAGAACAAGAACAATTCTGATTGCCCCAGACTGGTCACACCAGCACTGGTACCCACTCTTGCACAGCCTGTCACAGGTGCCACCGTGGCACCTCCACCAGAGCCCAACCCTGCTCTCTCAGAAGGAGGGAGAGATTTTGCAGCTTGACTTATTCCTCGAATTCTCCCCCAGCAGCCCTAAGCAAGCAGGTGCTGGATGTCATTCTCGAAGCCAGAAGACCCAGTGCAAGAAAGTCCTATGCTGATAAGTGGAAAAGGTACTACTTCTGGATTCTATCTAAAGGAGAGGACACAACTCTGCCCTCCCTGCTTCTAATCTTGGATTACTTAGCAGATCTACTCCACAAAGGCCTGTCCTTCTCCTTCATTAAGATACATGCTTCAGCCATTTTGGTTCATTACATCACTGAGCCACATCTCTTCTTGCACCCTCTTATCAAACAGTTCCTGAGAGGGGAAAACAACTTAAGGCTGCCAAGGAGAGCACCCACCCCCACTTAGGACCTTAACTTTGTACTGGAAAAGCTCACGCTTCCACCCTTTGAACCTGCAGCATCAGCAGAGTTAAAATTCCTCTCTTGGAAAACAGCCTTGCTTCTGGCCATCAATTCAGCTAGAAGAGTGTCTGAGCTACAAGCAGTTATGGCAGTGGAACCCTTCATTATTTTCCATGCTGACAGTTTCCCTCGGGACTAACCCTTCCTTTATGCCTAAAGTGGTGTCCAGTGTGGCTCTCAACCAATCCATCCATTTTTCAACCTTCTTCCCTAATCCTCAAAATAAAAGGGAAAGGATCCTGCACTCCTTGGACGTGCACAGACAGCTCAGATTCTACCTTGATAGGACTAAGCCCTTCAGAAAATCTGTCAGCTTTGCAACAGGGGCAGAGGACAAGTCCATTTCAAAACAAACAATTTCCAAATGGATGGCACACTGCATCCATTTCTGCTACAAGCACCATGGGAAACCAACCCCTCAGGGGATCAGAACACATTCCACTAGGGCAACATCCACCTCTATACCATTTCTCTGGGGAGTCCCTATCAGGGACATCCTGGAAGCTGCTACCTGGAGTTCTGTACACACCTTCACCAAGCATTACCACCTGCATATCTTTTCCAAATCCAGGGCAGGTTTTGCAGCAGCAGTCCTGCAAGGCATTCTAAGGAGCCCTAACTCTTCTTGACTGTTTCCACTCTTCTTCAGCTTTGGGAATCTACCCAAGTGTGATGACTGCAACAGTGAAACACGAAGAACATAGTACAGTTGTGTACACTTACCATAAATTTAGATGTTCAAGTATATTCACTCCCTCCAGCCCCCTGGTTTCTCTCTCTCTCTCCATGGCTTTTACTCACCCCTTTCAGGGGTATTGGTACTTACTTTTTGCTGGTGGTGTTTTCCCCCACCAATACTTAGCTCCCTATTTGGGGGGCTCCTGACATTTGGGGCAAGAAAAATTGATGTAATGGTATCGGCTGCCTGTTTTTTTTCCCCCGATGACCTGACGTCAGTCCTGGAGCGACAGCATCTGACACAGAAATACTAAGTCTCCGGTATTCAGGCCAACTGAGGGCTACCTACAGGCAGATAACCCAAGTGTGATGACTGCAACAGTGAATACACTCGAACATTTACATTTATGGTAAGTGTACACAACTGTACTTTCTTTTTTCTATCTTCTGTGTTAGAACAACAACATCATTTTTTTGTAGACTAAATGTTTTGTGATTGATCTGGGTATTACATATCAAAACTGAATTTAATTTGTTTAGTATATTTTTACTTAGCTTTATCTATCTATCTATCTATCTATCTATCTATCTATCTATCTATCTATCTATCTATCTATCTAAGTGAACTTTTATCTTCCCAGTGTTTTGTTGTAAACCTTTTTTTTTGCTTTCTGCTTTATTTTCTCCTAAATGCTCCATGAATGCTCAGATTACAGTATACTCATATCCTGAATTATAAAGGTGTTACTTGTATTAAATTTAATAGAGGATGAGCGATATTTACTAGCAGAAGACACTTCCTCTCTAAAATTTATTCTATGCACAGTTTGCCAAATTTCTCATCAGACCAGTTAGGAATGTATGTGTGTGTGTGTGTGTGTGTGTGTGTGTGTGTGTGTGTGTGTGTGTGTGTGTGTGTGTGTGTGTGTGTGTGTGTGTGTGTATATATATATATATATATATATATATATATATATATATATATATATATATATATATATCACACACACACAAGTCGAGTCATCAAGTTAAGAATTGACATTAGTAATAGCATATCATCCAACTTTTTGACACAAGAAACCAATGTCTTCAATGATGTGTTTCCTCTGTGTGTGTGTTTGTGTATATATACAGCATCTTGCACCGGACACAATATTTATGCTTCAATAAGTCATTGATGGCAAACTCATTTAATGAATCCATTCTCAGTGACAAAGTAAATAATTTAAAGGAAGCAGAAATAACTAAATCAATAGTCATGGAATTTACAGAAATTAGAACAACTAGTAAATTAAGTCAAATTATATGAAGAAATCATACAAACAATAAAGAAATCAATATTAAAGTACAGTGAACAAACCTTATAAAAAGTGAAAGACTTCTTTAAGTTAATTCTGGTCAGTTGTTTTACTGACTTATCATTGGATATGTCTTTGCAACAGTTTATGCTCATGACTGCCCTCAGATGCAGCTTGTGTTATACCTAGATAGACCCTTTGGGATGGTTAGAGTATGCCTGCCTGCAATATATCCCTTTATACCAGTAAGCATTAAAAATCAACTGTAAACATTAAAATATAAATTAAATAGAGTTTCTCCTAGCAAACAGTTATGCCAGACAACACAAAACAGCACAGGCTAATTTGAAACAAGATCTGGAGTATCCTGTCTACAAACTGTATCAAGGTGTAACTAGATACGCACCATGAGAGGGTTATAGTGTGCCTGCCTATAATCTATCCCTCTTGATCAACAAACAGCAAAAATCTGAGATAAAAATAAAATATAGCTCAGATAAAACTTCTACAATCAAATCATTTTGGAGGAAAGTACAAAACATCACAAAACGATCTAAGATAAGGTGTGTAGGAGTGCACACATTTTCTGACATAATTTCTGACACTGTACATATTCAACCCTTTGCCATGTACCTGTAACCCTATTTATTGAAGTCACAGAGAGGCACTGCCAAGGTCAGGGTTAGCACACA
>NW_025054065.1:0-24084 GCF_019279795.1 Protopterus annectens
AAGAATCCTACAGCTGTTCAGGAAAAAGGCAGTTTAAGCTCCAGCTTTGGTACAAAACATGGCTTCCAGTAATTTTAAAGCAAAAAAAATAAATCAAATGTGCTCAGAGCTCGTTAAACGAAATGAAATATTAAAGGGGTCATCAACTTAAATAACAAAAGGCTTGAAAAAATTGAAGAAGCTTTAAACAGCTATGCAGATGAGCTGATAAAGCTCTAAAAACCAGATGTAGAAATGAAAAGGTTGGTTTAGTACGACACTGCTCAAGAAGAGCAGTTTCAAAAAATGGCAGAGTTAGAAGACAGAGAATAGATAGACAACCAAAGAATGTTAAGTTGTCTATCTCGCCTTCATTCTTGCTGGATGGGTTCGGAGCCGACCTCGGCTCCGACTCGGCCACTCTAAAAGCTCGAGAGTTGGATCCACCGGCTCAAGGCTCCCCTTATATCCCACAATGCTAGGCGGTATTACCTCAGATCTCGTTTGCCGCTACAGCTATCGAGGTGTGTTGCTTTTACCGGCTCCAGGTTAGTGTACCAAATAGGTTTAAAAACTTAGTAAACCCCTTTTAAATTAGTTTTTTTGGTTAGTATCCCCTTATTTTAAAGGTTTCTATTCCCTTTCCTGTGTTTTTCTCCCACTCCTTACCACAAGAACTTATCTGTTCTTCCTTAGGCCTTAGGGCCCTCCTATCCCCTCAGAGTGTGTGTTTTCTGTAGGGACTTAAGATTTCTAAACTACTATCTTTAAATCAGTTTAAGTTAGTTTAATTAGTTTAAATTACCTTTACTTACTCTACAGTGTAATCAGTGTGTTTGTGTTGAGTGTGATTGCACTTGTTTTTGTGTCATGTCTAAGAATCAAGGTCTCAGGCTTCAAGAAGTGTGACTCGTGCTGTCAGAAAATGTCTCTGACAGGCGGTCACACTCTTGTGTACTGCCTGGGACCTTTACACCTGCAGGACTCTTGTGCTGTATGCCATGGCTTCAG
Source organism: Protopterus annectens (assembly GCF_019279795.1). Taxonomy (NCBI): domain Eukaryota; kingdom Metazoa; phylum Chordata; order Ceratodontiformes; family Protopteridae; genus Protopterus; species Protopterus annectens. The sequence continues at coordinate 991 of NW_025054065.1, forward strand.
CCCTAGAGTCCTGCAGGAAAGAACAAGCTTATTTTCACGGGCTTGTTAAAGCCTGAGGTCCCCGACTGCATCTTGAGGCAAACCCTCTAAGGCTTCTAGGTCTTGGCTCCAGTTACTGTGTCGGCACCTAAGACTTCTAAGCCTACTCCTGCATCGGCTCCGGCTGGAGCCGATGAGACTCTAACCTCCACTTCGGTGGAGGTTTTGGAAATTGCTAAGTCGGCTCCGATCAGGCTTTCGGAGCCGACCTCTAGAAGAGGTCAAAGGTCACCGTCCCTCGGCTCCGTTCATTCGGCTCCAGCTTCTCTCCCCTGCTGTCTGAGCGGGCCATAGATCGCCTCCTCTAGGTCTTGAGGCTTGGGACCATGACCTTCAGAGGGAGTAGTGAGTCGACTTCTTAAGTCCGAGGCACTGGCCCAGATGCTTCAGAGCCCGACTCATCAGTCGATGCTCAACCCTATTTCTCAGAATATTCCTCCTCAGTCTCCTTTGAGCTCGGGCCGGGCGTTCGGACCGAGACTGTGATACCGTCGGAGCCGATACAATTGTCTTGGCTCCGTCGGCTCGATTTCTTCCTTGGAAGAATCTTGGTGCCGGACTTCCCTCGTCGGCTCCGAGGGTGAGTGGCATCGGACCTTGTCCGACCCGCTCTCCCTCTCGGTGCTTCAGCTAGTGAGTTCGGCTCCGACATCGGCCTCAGAGCCATCGCTGTCGGGTGCCGAGGGGAGGTTTTCAGCTTTCGGGCGGGGACCTCTGGCTCTGCCTGACAGAGGTGCGTTCGAGGTCATCGCGGGAGTGTGTTGGAACCTGGTTCAACTCACAGTCGGCTCCGTCCGCCCCTCCCTCTTCAGTGCCTCAGGTTATGTCTACTCACTCCCTCATCCCAGACCGCAGAGAGCCAGCTCCTCAAGAATCCCCTGTGGGATCTCATCCTCTTCGAGGCCTCTCCTGAATTGGCAGGGGAGCCCCTAGGAAGAGAAAGTGTAAGAGGAAGCACATAGACTCACCTGAGTCTGTCGCCTCTGACACAGATTTAGAGGATTCGAGGTTCCCCCGTTCCCCTTCTGAAGATGTCTCCTTTGCAGACATTCTAGAGATCCTGAAACAGAGGGAAATTGGCCAACCCTTAACCCTTCGGAGGATGAATCTGTGTATCTTGAGGCGTTTGGCTCTCGCCTCTTCCACCTCCTGGGTGTCCCTCCCCTTTGACCTCCTCATGCAGGTGGTAGCTAAAAGGCTTGGGCGGCTCCTGACTCTGTGGACCCTACCCCAAGGAGACCTTCAAAGTTTATCACAGCACCAGCAGATAAGCAATTTCTGACTAAGGAGATTCTGTGGATGCTATGGTGGTAGCTGCTGCCACTAAGAAGGAGCTAGCTGATCCTTGGTGCCTGTCCATCCTCCTAACAAGGAATCTAGGTCTATGGACAGGTGCGGGAAGCCGGATGTTTTCGTCAGCGACCTTTGCTATGCGTTTGCTGAACTACCTCTGTCATTTCACTGCGTCTTCAAAGAGACCTGATCAAGGAAGCGAGGAGATGTTAAAAGGATCCTACATCTGCGGGTTTTCAGGATAAGATGAACACTCAGCTGGCTACCCTAAATTCTATAGCTAACTCCTCCATGCGCCTTTCATATGCGGCTGATGGAGCGAGCAGAGCCGCAAGGACAGGTGTGGCCTTACGCCGGCATGCCTGGATGCGGCTGTGCAATTTTCGGACCCCTTTAAAACGTCTTTCACTAATTCCCGTTTGATGGATCGTCTCTTTTGGTCCTCAAGTGAAAGAAACCTTGACAAGGTGCGAGACAGATGGCAAAACTCTTTCTGCCGTCAGAGTCCGCTTTTCTACTCCTTCTAGACCTTACCCCAAAGGCCAGAAAAGTGGAAAGATGTGGTTCATAAACAATCTCAAGGAACTTTGCCTGATGCACAGAGTCGGTTCCCCTCTAGAGGCAGAGGAACAATAATGGTAGCGCCGCCCTAGAGGCGGGGTCCGCAGAACCAGGGCAATCGAGAAACCTTTTCGATAAGCCCTTCCAGCATCCCTGAGGTGTTGCCCGACTGTCCACCTTCGGAGGCAGTCGGGGGAAGATTAGCACTGTACCCAGAAGCCTGGCGATCCCTAACTCAAGACAAGTGGGTACAGTCCATCATTTCCGAAGGCTATTCCATTCCGCTTCTTTAGCATCCCAAACCAATCCAAAATCCCTTCCAGATGTTCCACCGCTCAAAGGGATCTAGCAGCATTGAAATTTCAAAGCTGCTTGCAAAAAGAGCCATTCAGCCAGTGCCAGCAGACCAGCAAGGATCTGGAATCTACTCCAGGTTCTTTTTGGTTCCAAAGAAAACAGGGGACTGGAGACCAATTTTGGATCTCAGTATCTTGAACAAGTCTGTCAAGAAAACAAGATTTCGGATGGTCACGCTACAATCCATCCTACCCCTATTGGGAAAGGAAAACTGGATGTGCTCTATAGACCTTCAGGATGCGTACTATCATATAAAAATGAACAGACGCATCAGGAGATTCTGCCGCTTCAGGCTGGGATCCAGTCACATACAATACAGAGCCCTGCCCTTTGGACTCACCACTGCCCCCCGGGTGTTTACCAAATGCATGGCAGTGGTAGCTTCTCATCTGAGACGTCAAGGATTCCAAGTGTTTCCATACTTCGACGACTGGCTCCTCACAGCTCCTACCAAGCATCTTCTTCTGATTGCCAGAGACTACACCTTTCGCATTTTTCAAAAGTTAGGTATCTCAATAAATTGCGAAAAGTCTGTTTTGTCGCCTTGTCGTGTTATTACCTTCATAGGCGCAAATCTAGATACAGTCAACATGTCTGCAAGACTTACAGACCAAAGAATAGCAGACATACACAAACTGGTCTCCCTTCTATTCCACAGCAACAGAGTCAAAGTCAGATTGGTTCTAAAGTACTGGGGATTATGGCTGCTGCTATCCTCTATTTCTTTTAGCCAGATTTCACATGAGAATCCTTCAATGGATGCTCTTCGCACAGTGGTCGTACCAGCAACTTCCGATGTCCCACACCATTGTGATTACAAGCATGCAGGAATCATCTTCTTTGGTGGATTTCTTCCCCCCAGCTCTTCCTAGGAAGACCCTTTGTCCTTCCCCCTCCAGTTGCTACTCTGACAACGGACGCCTCCCTGATTGGGTGGGGGGGCATTATCAGGGCAGAACAGTCCAGGGCATATGGCAACCAATCGAACGCCACTTGCATATAAATGTTCTAGAGATGAGAGCAGTGCTTTTAGCATTGCAAGCCCTTCAAGACTCTCTTCCCTTGGGAGCGATAGCAATTCAGACGGACAACATGTCTGTAGTGTGGTATATCAACAAACAAGGCGGAACCAAGTCCTACCCCCTATGTCGAGAAGCACTCAGACTGTGGCAATGGGCGATTTCTTCTCAGCGTTTTCTGGTAGCAACGCACATTCCCGGGAAGTCCAACCTTATCGCGGACAAGTTGAGCAGAGCTATCCTCATGCCTCACAGTGGTCTCTGAAAGATTCTATCTTGGAGAAAGTTTTTCTCAAGTGGGGTCAGCCTTGCTGCGACCTTTTTGCTACTCCCCAAAACAGCAAGTGCAAAGATTATTTCACCCTCTTCCCCTTACCAGGCCAGCCCAGCAGAGACGCTCTAGTCCAAGTTTGGCCCCGGGGACTTCTGTATGCATTCCCTCCTTCCCACTAATCTCTCAAGTGATACAGAAAGCTACCGCTCAGAAGGCCTCATTGATCCTCATTGCTCCTTACTGGCCTCACAGGTTTGGTTCCCCTTTCTACATCAATTTCTGTTGGAGCAACCCTGGCATCTGGACCTAGTTCCAGATCTTTTGATCCATCAGTCGGGTCAGTTTCATCGCTCCCTCCCATCTTTGAACCTCACTGCTTGGTTCCTCCAGTTCCAACCTTAGCCAGGCTTCCTCAAATATCTCACACTGTTCGAGATATTTTGATAGCTTCCCATAAATCTTCCACTCGAAAGATTTATCTTAGTAAGTGGAAACATTTTGCCTATTGGGCTCAAGGAAGGGACTTAGATCCTTTCACTGCTCCCATCCAAATAGTTCTTGATTTTCTAGCTGAACTCTTTCACGGGTTCATCTCCTTCTACTCTCAAAGTCCAATTGGCAGCTATATCTAATTTTCATGTGGGCATTTCAGATTCTGCCATCATGTCTCACAAGCTTTGCAAAGCTTTTTTGAAGGGAGTTTTTCTTCTCAGACCTCCTATAAGAAATTCTCCTCCTTCTTGGGACCTTAATTTAGTTCTCACATCTTTGATTCTTCCCCTTTCAACCTGCAGCTTCCTGTTCATTGAAATTGCTATCCTGGAAGACTCTCTTTCTGGTAGCCATTACTTCAGCTAGAAGGGTCTCAGAACTTCATGCACTCAGCAGTCGACCACCGTATCTATTGTTTCATAAAGACAGGGTGGCCTTACGAACCAATCCATCTTTTTACCTAAAGTAGCCTCTGCATCTAACCTAAATCAAAGCATTGACCTCCCTGTGTTTTTTCCTAACTTTTCTAACAGGTCTGAACAAAAATTGCATTGGCTAGATGTTCAACGTCAGTTAAGGTATTATTTGGATAGGACCAAACAGATCAGAAAAACTGACCAGTTGTTTGTCTCTTATGCAGAAGGCAGAAAGGGACTTTCAGTTTCAAGGTATCACTCTCCAGATGGCTAACATCTCTGATTTCCTTTGTTTATGAAATTAGACACCAAAAGCTGCCTAACAAACCTAAGGCCCACTCCACCAGAGCTTTGGCTACTTCTTAGCCTTCCAAGACAGGCTGCCTATTGACACCATTTGTGCAGCGGCTACTTGGGCTACTCCTCACACTTTCATTTCTCATTATAAGTTGGATTTACCTTCTAGACATAGAGCTAACTTTGGTTCCACTGTTCTCAAGAGTCTGTTCCGATAGGCCACCCGGGACAAGGTGCTAGGGACGCGGTCCCATCCAGCAAGAATGAAGGCGAGATAGACAACTTAACATATAGAAGTTATGTTCTTACCATAACGTTCCATGTTAGTTGTCTTCTTCTCACCTTCTTTCTTGCGTCCCACCCTCCTTCCCCCTAGCCTGGACAGACCTAGAGGAGTTTGATTGTGACCTCTCTTTCTACCACCTCTATTGCTATAGGTATATGCTCTGCTGTGCATATATTCCTTGATCAGGCTTCAGGTCACCTTCTTCCCTTCCTTTTTATAGAGGTGGGTTCTCCCATTTCCAGTAGTTCTGTTTTTTATTATTGGCTGGGCCTAGCTTACAAACGAGATCTGAGGTAATACCGCCTAGCATTGTGGGATATAAGGGGAGCCTCGAGCCGGTGGATCCAACTCTCGAGCTTTTAGAGTGGCCGAGTCAGAGCAGAGGTCGGCTCCGAACCCATCCAGCAAGAAAGAAGGCGAGAAGAAGACAACTAACATGGAACGTTATGGTAAGAACATAACTTCTATTTTTCTACCATACAAGGCAAACAGGAAGAAACCGACTGTATTAATTTTATGAAAGCACAAATAAGGAAGTGGACTGATATTTCACAGTAAGATATGCTAACTGAATAGGAACATCATTTGTATGCTCCAAAGCTGGCCATGAGAAAGCAGCCAAGACATGGATTAGTAAACAGGCAATCATACCAGCAAAAAGAGTTGATCCTCACAAACATGTGGCAGAAGGACAGAGTATTAAAAACTGGAGACAGTAGAGTGTTTGTGGAAAATGATTATTCACTGTACACCATGCAGAAAGAAGAAAATTCATCCCAGCAATCAAGGAATGTTGAAAAGCAGGTGTGATATTCAGTCTGCTGTATCCAGGTGTCTTTAGAACATTTTTTCCTGGAGAATCAAAGTTGTTATTTGATGCAGAACAGGCCAAGAAAGAAATACCAAAGTTTGTCCAACAAAAAGTGAGCCATCAAACAGCAGGGAACTCTGCTTCTCATTCTTCTGATAATAAAGTTCACAAACAGAATTTGCCACTGAAACCTTTTCTAAAGTTCCAAAGGAAAATGCTTGAGAGAGAGGAAAAAAGCACAGGAGTTGACTAAGAATCAGGAGTACCTTGGACTTGAACTGGAGTCTAAAGCTGAAATATGGAGAGGAACAGGAAGAAGACCATCAACACTGAAATTAGTGACTAAATGTATGACTATAAAGCATCAGTCGCATTTGTGAATCATGGCTATACAATAAAAAGTGGCTGAGAACAATTGGACTTTTGATGACTTTATTAAACTTGAGGGGGTGGCGACTGAGAGGCATAACCCCCATTCCGTGGCATTAATGTTTGGAAGGACACTAAAAGGAAAAAATAAACATTTTTTTGTTATATTTGTATAAAACATTTCATGACATGAATTGCATGTTATACAGTAAGGCATTTTCTGTGATTGCTGTACATGATAAAGATCCAAAAGAAAATAAATCCCTTTTTTAGTTTTAAGAAATGTAGGCAATACAATTTACAAAGAGAAGCAAGGTTGGACAAAATCATCTTAATGTTAATACGTTGTAATCTTGGGCTGTTGTGGTGGGGAGTGGGGTGTAAAAGTGCACTGAATATAATATTTGTAAAGTTGAGATGATTTCTCTTACTTTTGCAGAGGTGAATGCCTGGATAAATGTCATTACCTTACTCTAATACGTTTTTTTTTTGTGTGTGTAAGTGTGTGGGCTTTAAAAATAAGAGAACACTCTAAATGTAATGAAAAGTTTTCCTTTAGTAAACAAATGTTCACTGCGAGTTGTGAAGTCTGCAGCTGAGGGCATCTGTACATTCCGTTCTTAGGTTTCCATGGAGGTCAGTTGACTACAGGTGCAGGCAATAAACCTCAAGAGTTCTGGGCATCTTTTGCTAAGGGAATGGTGAAATTAAAAAGTCAATGGCAAGCAGTGTAATAAAAAAAAATAAATACTTTGAAATCACTGGAAGTGACTATGAAATAGTGGCTTTTCTGGTACCTAAATTGTTTTATACTCTCACCTCTAGATATGCTTACAATACCCTCCACCTATCTTAATTTGTATCTACTATAACATTACCTAATTAACACATCTCCTCTATACCATATACTTGTATAATTTCTTAAATAATGTTGATAATCAACTTCAACAAATACTATTTAGCTTATGTAGTAAGTGCTTGTCTTTTAAAATTGTTGTTTTCATTTTTTTATTCTAACTTTGCACTTCACTGAAGTGTGTACTAACATATTTCACTGTAAAAATTTTGAGCGTAAATTTTATTTTTAATATGAAAACTTCTATGTAATCTGGAGCTTTTCTCCTCGGGTCTCCACTGAAAATAGGCTACTGGCCTAGTTGGACCAACCCGGTTAACAAATGTCAATAAATTAAAAATAAATAAATACTTCAATGCATTTACTACTACAGTGTATAACTTAGTTTTAATTAAAGATAGCTAAAGCACTTTTTCTTAAGGTTAAAAGCTAATGTTTTCTGAAAGCATACATATCTGGGACAGGCATAAAAATAAGACAAGAACAGAGCAATTAGTTTAAGTAGGAGCACAAGGTGTAATATGCGACTCAGCATGGATAATCTTCATTTTAGGTTAGTTAATGCCTGTGAGTGCAGCTGTCAATTTTTAACAATTATTCCTATCAGAAGGGTTAAACTTCATTATTTTTTATATGCATATATGTCTGTGTATTTGTTTTACATTAAGAGGTTAAGGAGTGTTCTGGGATTGAGTGTGTTTTTGAGAGTTTTCAGTAAAACTGAAAGTCTTGTTAAATGTGATATAGGTTCAGATGGAGATGACAACAAACTCCTATATAAAAGATCAACCTGACAATCTTTAGTGGGTACATGCATCACAGAAGCTGGAAATAGACATTTTAAAAAAGCTGTTGTATATAACAGGCGGGAAAAAATAACATCATAATGGCTACACTAGCCACATTACTTTGGAACCTGAACGGCCTCACAGGTAAGTGTAAATGTAAGAGTATTGAAATGTGTTAAGAAAAGGAAAGTGGAAAAAGCAATACTACAGGAGACACATTTGGAAAAAAGTGACCATGTGAATTTGATAAAAAAAAAAAAAAAAAAAAAAAAAAAAAAAAAATGATTTCAGGAGGGATATTCAGCAGAATATCAGGGATAAAGGAAATTGGGAGTAATTACACTAACTGCTAGAGAAGCTCCAATAGTGATAAAATAAAGAAAAATAATATTGGTAAATTTGTGGTAGTAAGAGGCTACTGGTAAGGGAGGAGGACTACACTGGCACGTATTTATATTCCAATAAAAACTGCTATTATGAAGCTTAAGGACATTTTGGGAGAAATAATCTGCTTTCAGCAAGGAATATTACTTACAGTTGGGGACTGAAACATGATTTGCAACAGTGAGAACATTTCTGGGGGATCTAGAGGGAAAAATGCAACAAAAGGGGGTATATTTCTGAAGAAAATATTTGGTATGTACAGAGTACCCGCAAACTACAACATAGGAGGTAATCCCCTGAAATCTGAAGAAGAAATAAGGGATCTAGGGACCCAAGTAGATAGTCAGCTTTCCTTTGATAACCCTGTTGCCAAAGTGGTTAGAAAATCCTTCTATGTGACCCATCTGATCATGAAAGGGTTTGTATCAAGATCTAAGGATGTAATGGTGCCCCTCTACTCTTCCCTCGTCAGACCCATTATTGAGTTCAATGCACCAATTGGAATGTACCCGGCTAGACATCTCCAGCAGCTGGAGAGACCACAGAGGTACCTAACCAAGAGGATTACTGGCCTCAAACAGTTGCCCTATGCAGCACGATTGAAAAAGCTAAGACTGTTCTCTGTTGCATACCGCTTTCTCAGAGGCGATCTCTGTCTAACGTACAGAGCCATGTCCAACCCAGAATTGCTGAACATGCTCCATCTTAGCAAAACCAAATCTACTCGAGCTACACGCTCTAGCGATATAAACCTCAACACAACAATGAATAGAACATGCTGGAGGGATAGATTCCCTTCGCAGAGACTTCCCTTACTATGGAACAGGGTCCCGATCTACATAAGACAGAGCCCCTCACTATCACTCTTCAAGAGGAACCTTGATGAGTGGATGGGTAACAGAAAGTTCACACCGGGGATCACACCAACAGCACTACTAGATGGGGGCCAAGGATACTAGCTGCTAGTACAAGGGTCTAGAGAACTACTAAAGGGGCGGTGAATACCGCACAACGTGGCTGGGCTAATATATGCCTTCGGGCAGATAGCCCAGTACCAACATATGAACCTATGTGAATTCAGTTGTAGGAACTCGACAGAAATGACATATTATTCCCCAAGGTACAATAACTGGGCAAGACTAGATGGAAATTATATCTCACAGAAACATTTGTATTTCAAAGAAAGCTTCAATACACATCCAATAACTATTACAGGTCATGTGCCAATGACAACTAAGAGAAAATGCAGGGTAATACCCTTGTTAAAAAGAGAATAATATAAGGAATGGGTAGTGGAAATTAATCAAGAGTTACTAGAGAAGATAAACATTTCTTCAGAAGTTATAGCTAGTGAGTGGGATAAAATTAAAGAGTATCTTAAAAATAGTGTAGAAATAAAAGAAAAAGGCAATATGGTTAAAATGCAACAGGAATTATTTAGAGGGGCTGACAAAGGTTAAAATACTACAGAATAAGAGCATTTTGCAACTGCAGAATGCTTAAGAAAAGGGAGTATCAAGATAGTATGCATGAGTTTGTGAAGATTGCCGTTACACAACTGTTTTTTTTTTTAATGACAACTCCAGAGCACAAAAATATTTAACACGACTTTGGCAACAGAAAGTAGAAAGGGTTGTTGCCAAATGTAGGGAGCCTATAACAAGAAAATTAACTTAGCGATCATGTAGAGGTGTTAAAGAAATTTTATGAAAATTTGTACAAAGCAGACAGAGATGTGGAAATCATGAAACAGCACAAATGGCAATATTAATGGAAGACTTTAGAATGCCAAGGTTAGAGGCAGATGAGGGTCAACAATTAACAGTTTAGACAGGAGGAAATGAGCAGGATGGTCTCCATGAAAAAATGGTATTTCTGTGGAAGTCTGGAAGCTAGGAGGGAAGAATGTGAAAGGAGGGGGAAGCACCAACATCCTGGAAGAAAGCTGGGGAGGTTGGAATACCTAAAGACGGCAAAGACCCATCAAACTGAGCTTCATATATGCCCATTTCAATTTTAAACCATGACTATAAATTGTTTATGTCTTTACTAGCTAAAAGAATGGCAAAGATCTTGCCAAAATTGATTGATATGGATCAATGTGATTTTGTGGACGGGGAGGCTAACATTTGGCAACATTAACAGCACAACTGTAATCCAGAGGGAAGCAGAATGTTTAAAAATGCTGTTGTTGTTGGTGGGTCTTGATACAAAAAAAAAGCATTTGACAGATTAAGCTGGGATTTTATGACCAGGGCAATGGAAGCTTCTGCATTCCCTGATACAACAATAAGGTTAATTAGGAGGATATACTAATGATCAGAGACAAAAATTAAAGTAGAAGGGTTCCTCTCAAACAAGTTGCCTCTGAACTGAGGAACCAGGCAGGTGTGTCATCATTCCCCTTTTCTTATTTGTTTTATATTTATAGCTATTGGCAAAGAAAATAAGGGACTCAAATTCAAGGAGATAAATAGTACAGTTGTGTACCTACCATAAATGTAGATGTTCGAGTATATTCACTGTTGCAGTCATTACAATTGGGTTATCCTGCTGGCAGGCTACCCGCAGTCGGCCTGAATTCCAAAGTCCTGGTCCGGCGTCGGTTGCTGTCGCCTCTTCCCTGACGTCAGTGCGCCAGGGGTATAAAAGATGCAGCCGACACCATTTTATAGGTTCATAGGTTCATACTAGGCTATCTGCCCTGGGGCAATTATAGGCCTAGCCCGATTCTGTATGGCTTACGCCACCCCTTAATTTGAGTATACTGTGCCCTTTTTAAGGTTTAGTTTACTGTGCCTCTGTCCAATAGTGACACGGGAGTAATCCCTGGGACAAACCGACGATCCCCCATCCACCTATCGAGATTCTTCTTGAAGAGATTCAGTGAGGTGCTCTGCCTCACATGAACTGGAATTCTATTCCAGAGAAGGAGCCTCTGGGTTATGAACCTGTCCCTCCAGCAAGTTCTATTTATTTCTGTGCTGAGGTTCAAGTCCCTCGAGCGTGTGGCTCTAAGGGATTTAGATTTACTGAGGTGGAGCATTTCCATTAATTCTGGATTTGACATAGCTTTGTATGTCAGGCATAGATCGCCTCAAGTAGGCGGTATGCAACTGAGTAGAGCTGGAGTTTTTTAACCGAGCAGCATATGGCATCTGTTTGAGACCCTTGATCCTCTTGGTGAGATACTTTTGGGGTCTTTCTAATTGCTGCAGGTGTCAGGTAAGGTACATCCCAAAAGGGGCATTGTATTCTATGATGGGCCTGATGAGGGATGAATAAAGGGCACGATTACCTCTCTTGATCTAGATGTGAAACCCTTCGTGATGAGGTGGGCTATGTAGAAGGTCTTTCTAACCACTTTGGCAATGTGGTTTTCAAAGGAGAGATTGCTATCAACTTGGGTCCCCAGGTCCCTAATAACTTTCTCTGTACTTAATGGGTTTCGCCTATGTGGTAATTTGTGGGCACATTGTTTTGCCAAAGGGTATGACTATACATTTTTGGCATTTAGCTTTAAACCATGGCGCTGGCACCAGTTATCTGTCTCTGTGAGACCTTTTTGAAGGATGTTTGTGTCAGCTGGAGAGTTGATTATGGCGCCCAGTTTGCAGTCGCCTGCGAACTTGGTGAGCCATAGTCCTCCCACGTTTGCCTGTACCTCGGAAAAGTATATACCGAACAAGAGTGGTCCCAGGACAGAACCCTGTGGGACGCCACTTGTGACCGGTTTTGAGTCGGACATGGCTCCAGCAACTCTCACTCTGTGGGTTCTGTCTTTGAGCCAGTTTGCGACCCATCTTGTGACATAGGGGTTTATATTTAAGCTGGATAGCTTATCTATGATGCCCGAGTGGGGTACTGTGTCAAATGCCTTTGCAAGGTCCAGATAGGCTGTGTGGACTACCTTCCCTTCATCTATGGCTTTGGTGACTGTTTCGAAGAAGTCAACCAGGTTCAAAAGGCAGGATCTGCCCTTGACAAAGCCGAACTGGGTAGGATCTAGTGTCTGTAGGTCCCCAATGTCTTTGTTTATGAGCTCCATGATGATCCTCTCCATAGCCTTGCAGACTAAGCTAGTCAGGCTTATGGGGCGATAGTTTCCAGGGTCGTAGAGGCTCCACCTTTGTGGAGTGGGACCACTGTTGCTGTACGCCATTCTGTGGGCACATATCCTGTAGTGAGGCTGAGATTGTATAGCTGTTTTATTTGAGGGATTAGTTCCTCTTGGAGTTCATGTAGGACGCAACCTGGGACGCCATCTGGTCCCATGGAAGCAGTGTTTTTTGCTTTGGTGAGGGCAGCCTTCACCTGAACATCAGAGATGTTTGGGAGGCAGCCCTCTGCCGGGATAGATACTTGCTCATTTGGGGGGGGAGGGGGTGGAGAAGTTTGCATTGAACCGGTCTGCCAGGATATTGGCGATGTCTGTGGGTTCAGTGTATTTTTTGTCATTTAGAATCAACTCAGAACAAGTCTGGGAGTTGCATCCCAGGTTTCTAACATAACTGAAAAAAGCCTTATGATTGTCTTTGGTGTCCTGTGCAATTCTTCTCTCGAAGTTGGCCTTGGAGGATTTTATGAGGGATCGTAATTTTTTGCTAGCACTGATCAGAGATGCCCTCCCTATTACGGATTTTGCTCTATCATGTAGTAGCTTCCTCCTTCTGTTGTACAGTTTATTTATGGCAGGGGTCCACCAGACTGGACGCCTGCCTTTGGATGATTGGGTCTTGGTTTTGTTTGGGATAGCATGATCCATGCATTCCTGGAGATGTCCGTAGAATGCGTTTATATAGGATTCTGCAGTTTGGGCCATAGTTTCCACTGGCCCTGGGGCCTTGAAGGATTCCACTTGGTTTTGAGAAGTGAGAAGTTCGCTTTGAGAAGTTTTTCACTGTGGTTTTCTGGGCTGGGGTGGGGTCGGGATGTGGACATCCAGTGAAATTAATTTGTGGTCTGATCTTACCAATGAGGATATACTTCTGGTGTGGAGCATACAGTCCCCATGTTGGTAATGATCAGGTCTAGTATGTTGTCCCTCTTGTGGGAGTGGTGACTAGTTGTTCCATAGCATTTGAGTTTATAATTTCCAGGAACCTTTGGGCTAAGGTGCTGGGGCTTGAGTAGTGCTCCCAGTCAATGTTTGGGTAGTTGAAGTCGCCCAATATAATGGTGTTCGGAGAGATCTTCATGTTCTCCAATGTTTTCAGGAAAGCAGAGTGTGATTCCTGACTTTGAGAGGGTGGTCTGTAGGATGCTATAAACTGAAAAGCAGTCTTGCCCACTGTTAGTTGCGCATGGATGGTCTCCGATACTTCATGCAATGCCACTAACCTGGAGGTGTGGATATCCTTGATAAATATGGAAACTCCCCTTCCTTTTGTGGTTCGGTCCTGGTTTTAGGGCCGAAAAGCATGATATGAGGTATAGCCTGGTAGTGCTGGGGTGCTCTCTGGAGCCTTGAACCAGGTTTCTGTCACTGCACAGATATCGAAGTTCTCCATACTGAGGAGAGCTTGAAAAGGCATCTTGAGGTTAAGACTTCTGGCGTATAGCAGCATAACTCTTCGTTTCTTGTTCCTTCTGCTGTCTATGGGGTGGGTTTGACTTTTGAGCCTTGCCTAAAAAAGGCACTTATGGGGGTGGCAAGAGCCTTTGCCAATATCCGAAAGCCCAGTGGTGACAGGTGCAAGCCGTCCCTAGCGAAGCAACGTGGCTTGTCAAGCATGTCATCCCAGGCTGACACTGGATCCCCTTTGAATGACACCAAAATTTTAGCCAATTGTTAAAATCGATCATTTTGTCTTTGTACGGTGGCATCATTCTAGGTGAGGGTAAGATGCTGCTCAAGGTCAGGGTCATACCAGCCTGGGCTACATGATCAGAGAGCTCCTCTATGTCTCTTTTCATGTAGTCCAAGGAGGTACGTCTCAGGTCATTCACACCAGCATGTACAATGACTGAGTCATATTTGTATTTGCTTTGGAGTGACCTGAGTGCTTGCATTATGTGGCGGATCCTAGCACCCGACAGGCAGCTCACCGTGACCTTCTCTTTATTCAGCCTGGTGAGCGGGACGTCAGTGTGTCTGACAATAGAGTCACCTATTACAAGAGTATCAGGTGTGTTATTCAGCCTTAAGGGCTGTGGCTGCTTGGCACACTGACTCTGTGGGTTATGTGTTGTGCGTGTTTTGTTTTGAGGTAGCGTTTGCTTGGATGTCTGCTTTGGAGGTCTCTGTTGCTTAGGTAGATTCTTATTTAGAGCCTCCAGTATGTTTTTGTATTTATGTGTTTGGTTCGCTGATGTGGTGGGACTATGTGATACTGGAATTGTGTTGTGTGAGGTTACCTTCTCCTCCTGACTGGTTACACCAGTTTTGAGATGAGAGAGCTCAGCCTCCAGTTTGGCTAAATAGTTGCATCTCTCACGTATATTTGAACCTGTTTGGAGGAGGAGAGGGTTGTCCGTGTACATGAGACAGTTGTAACATTGCCTCAAAATTCCCAGATTCACCAGCTGAACTGGAGTGGAAACCATTGACTGACCTTTGGACATGCTACAGTAATATAGGGAAACTGAATTTAAGACGGACCAATAGAGGACAGGGTAATCGTAGAGAGTAAACAGTAAGTAGTGCTTATGGTTTAATAGTGCTAACTTGTAGGATTACTTAATTGGACCAGTGTTGCCCAAGATGTCAGGTGCCCACCAAAAGGGTAGGCTGTAAAATTTATGATCATAAAAAAGCATGCACATAACCTTCATCTACAAGCAAAGAGGTACAGATAAGTCCCAGCAAAGAAAAAAGGGGGATGGTGGGAGGGTAACCTGGACTGCAACAGTGAATACACTCTAACATCTACATTTATGGTAGGTACACAACTGTACTATGTTCATCGTGTTTCACTGTTGCAGTCATTACACTTGGGTTGAATCCCAAAGCTGAGGTTGGGTGGCTGGGCCTAAATAGAGTTTGGAGTGGCTATGAGGCCCTGCAGAACTGCAGTGTCAAAGCCTGCTCTGGATTTAGAGTAGAGAGGTAAATGGTAGTGCTTTGTAAAAGTGTGCACTGAAGTCCATGTTGCAGCCTCCAAAATATCCTTCATTGGTACTCCTCTGAGGAAGGCTGCTGAAGTGGCTGCTGCTCTGGTAGAATGTGGCCTAATGCCATTGGGCACTGATTTGCCATGTTGTGAATAGCAGAAACGAATGCAGTGGCCTATCCATTTAGAAATAGTCTGCTTTGAAATGGCTTTTCCTTGGGAACCTGCAGCATAAGCCACCAAGAGTTGCTCAGTCTTTCTGAAGGCTTTAGTCTTGTCCAAGTAAAAGTGTAGCTGTCTGTGTATGTACAAAGTATGCAGAAGTTTCTCCCCCTTATTCTGTGGGTTTGGATAAAAGTTAGGCAAGTGTATGGTTTGGTTAAGACCCACGCTGGACACTACCTTAGGCATAAATGTCGGGTTTGTCCTTAGAGAGACCCTGTCCTGATGGAAAATAATAAAAGGTTCCACAGCCATTAGTGCCTGTAACTCTGAGACTCTTCTTGCTGAAGTTATTGCTAGGAGAAGAGCGTATTTTATCTCTGCAGTATTGGCTGGTTCAAATGGAGGCAGTGTGAGTTTTTCCAAGACAAAATTGAGGTCCCATGTAGGCATTGGAGCTCTCCTTGGAGGTTTTATGTTTTGGAAAATATTCCAGTTGGGACTGAAACATGATTGAACAGTGAGAACATTTCTGGGGATCTAGAGGAAAAATGCAACAAAAGGGGTATATTTGAAGAAAATATTTGGTATGTACAGACCCAAAACTACAACATAGGAGGTAACCCTGAAATCTGAAGAAGAAATAAGGGATCTAGGGCCCCAAAGAATAGTCAGCTTTCCTTTGATAACCCTGTTGCCAAAGTGGTTAGAAAATCCTTCAGGGACCCATCTGATCATGAAAGGGTTTGTATCAAGATCTAAGGATGTAATGGTGCCTCTACTCTTCCTGTCAGACCCATTATTGAGTTCAATGCACCAATTGGAATGTACCGGCTAGATCCCCAGCAGCTGGAGAGACCACAGAGGTACCTAACCAAGAGGATTACTGGCCTCAAACAGTTGCCCTATGCACATTGAAAAAGCTAAGACTGTTCTCTGTTGCATGCTTTCTCAGAGGCGATCTCTGTCTAGGCAGAGCCATGCCCAAACCCAGAATTGCTGAACATGCTCCATCTTAGCAAAACCAAATCTACTGAGCTACACGCTCTAGCGATATAAACCTCAACACAACAATGAATAGAACATGCTGGGGGGATAGATTCCTTAGAGACTTCCTTACTATGGAACAGGGTCGATCTACATAAGACAGAGCCTCACTATCACTCTTAAAGAGGAACCTTGATGAGTGGATGGGTAACGAAAGTTCCCCGGGGATCACACCAACAGCACTACTAGATGGGGGCCAAGGATACTAGCTGCTAGTACAAGGGTCTGAGAACTACTAAAGGCGGTGAATAGCAACTGGCTGGCTATATTGCTTGCAGATGCCCAGTACCAACTATGAACCTATGTGAATTCAGTTGTAGGAACTCGACAGAAATGACATATTATTCCCAAGGTCAATAACTGGGCAAGACTAGATGGAAATTATATCTCACAGAAACATTTGTATTTCAAAAGCTTCAATAAAATCCAATAACTATTACAGGTCATGTGCCAATGACAACTAAGAGAAAATGCAGGGTAATACCCTTGTTAAAAAGAGAATAATATAAGGAATGGGTAGTGGAAATTAATCAAGAGTTACTAGAGAAGATAAACATTTCTTCAGAAGTTATAGCTAGTGAGTGGGATAAAATTAAAGAGTATCTTAAAAATAGTGTAGAAATAAAAGAAAAAGGCAATATGGTTAAAATGCAACAGCAATTATTTAGAGGGGCTGACAAAGGTTAAAATACTACAGAATAAGAGCATTTTGCAACTGCAGAATGCTTAAGAAAAGGGAGTATCAAGATAGTATGCATGAGTTTGTGAAGATTGCCGTTACACAACTGTTTTTTTTTTAATGCCCTCCAGAGCAAAAAAATATTTAACACGACTTTGGCAACAGAAAGTAGGAAGGGGTGTTGGCAAATGTAGGGAGCCTATAACAAGAAAATTAACTTAGCGATCATGTAGAGGTGTTAAAGAAATTTTATGAAAATTTGTACAAAGCAGACAGAGATGTGGAAATCATGAAACAGCACAAATGGCAATATTAATGGAAGACTTTAGAATGCCAAGGTTAGAGGCAGATGAGGGTCAACAATTAACAGTTTAGACAGGAGGAAATGAGCAGGATGGTCTCCATGAAAAATGGTATTTCTGTGAAGTCTGGAAGCTAGGAGGGAAGAATGTGAAAGGAGGAAGCACCAACATCCTGGAAGAAAGCTGGGAGGTTGGAATACCAAAAGGGAGCAAAGACCCATCAAACTGAGCTTCATATATGCCCATTTCAATTTTAAACCATGAATATAAATTGTTTATGTCTTTTAGCTAAAAGAATGGCAAAGATCTTGCCAAAATTGATTGATATGGATCAATGTGATTTTGTGGGCCTAACATTTGGCAACATTAAGCACAACTGTAATCCAGAGGAAGCAGAATGTTTAAAAATGCTGTTGTTGTTGGGGTCTTGATACAAAAAAAAAGCATTTGACAGATTAAGCTGGGATTTTATGACCAGGGCAATGGAAGCTTCTGCATTCCCTGATACAACAATAAGGTTAATTAGGAGGATATACTAATGATCAGAGACAAAAATTAAAGTAGAAGGGTTCCTCTCAAACAAGTTGCCTCTGAACTGAGGAACCAGGAGGTGTTCATTCCCCTTTTCTTATTTGTTTTATATTTATAGCTATTGGCAAAGAAAATAAGGGACTCAAATTCAAGGAGATAAATAGTACAGTTGTGTACCTACCATAAAAGATGTTGAGATATTCACTGTTGCAGTCATTACAATTGGGTTATCCTGCTGGCAGGCTACCATGGCCTGAATTCCAAAGTCCTGGTCGGGGTTGCTGTCCCTGCGTCAGTGCGGGTATAAAAGATGCAGGACACCATTTTATAGGTTCATAGGTTCATACAGGCTATCTGCCCTGGGGCAATTATAGGCCTAGCCGATTCTGTTTAGCCCTTTAAATTTGAGTATACTGTGCCCTTTTTAAGGTTTAGTTTACTGTGCCTCTGTCCAATAGTGACAGGGTAATCCCTGGGACAAAGCGATCCCCATCCCCCTTTGAGATTCTTCTTGAAGAGATTCAGTGAGGTGCTCTGCCTCACATGAACTGGAATTCTATTCCAGAAGGAGCCTCTGGGTTATGAACCTGTCCCTCCAGCAAGTTCTATTTATTTCTGTGCTGAGGTTCAAGCCCCCGCGTGTGGCTCTAAGGATTTAGATTTACTGAGGTGGAGCATGTCCATTAATTCTGGATTTGACATAGCTTTGTATGTCAGGCATAGATCGCCTCAAGTAGGCGGTATGCAACTGAGTAGAGCTGGAGTTTTTAAGAGCAGCATATGGCATCTGTTTGAGACCCTTGATCCTCTTGGTGAGATACTTTTGGGGTCTTTCTAATTGCTGCAGGTGTCAGGTAAGGTACATCCCAAAAGGGCATTGTATTCTATGATGGGCCTGATGAGGATGAATAAAGCGATTACCTCTTGATCTAGATGTGAAACCCTGATGAGGTGGGCTATGTAGAAGGTCTTTCTAACCACTTTGGCAATGGGGTTTTTCAAAGGAGAGATTGCTATCAACTTGGGTAGGTCCCTAATAACTTTCTCTGTACTTAATGGGTTTCCTATGTGGTAATTTGTGGGCACATTGTTTTGCCAAAGGGTATGACTATACATTTTTGGCATTTTAAACCATGGCTGGCACCAGTTATCTGTCTCTGTGAGACCTTTTTGAAGGATGTTTGTGTCAGCTGGAGAGTTGATTATGGCGCCCAGTTTGCAGTCTCTGCGAACTTGGTGAGCCATAGTCCTGTTGCCTGTACCCGGAAAAGTATATACCGAACAAGAGTGGTCCCAGGACAGAACCCTGTGGACGCCACTTGTGACCGTTTTAGTGGACATGGCTCCAGCAACTCTCACTCTGTGGGTTCTGTCTTTGAGCCAGTTTACCCATCTTGTGACATAGGGTTTATATTTAAGCTGGATAGCTTATCTATGATGCCATGGGGTACTGTGTCAAATGCCTTTGCAAGGTCCAGATAGGCTGTGTGGACTACCTTCCCTTCATCTATGGCTTTGGTGACTGTTTAAGAAGTCAACCAGGTTCAAAAGGCAGGATCTGCCCTTTACAAAGCGAACTGGGTAGGATCTAGTGTCTGTAGGTCCCCAATGTCTTTGTTTATGAGCTCCATGATGATCCTCTCCATAGCCTTGCAGACTAAGCTAGTCAGGCTTATGGATAGTTTCCCGGGTCGAGAGGCTCCACCTTTGTGGAGTGGGACCACTGTTGCTGTCGCCATTCTGTGGGCACATATCCTGTAGTGAGGCTGAGATTGTATAGCTGTTTTATTTGAGGGATTAGTTCTCTTGGAGTTCATGTAGGGAACCTGGGAGCCATCTGGTCCCATGGAAGCAGTGTTTTTGCTTTGGTGACAGCTTCACCTGAACATCAGAGATGTTTGGGAGGCAGCCCTCTGGGATAGATACTTGCTCATTTGGGGGGGGTAGAAGTTTGCATTGAACCGTCTGCCAGGATATTGGCGATGTCTGTGGGTTCAGTGTATTTTTGTCATTTAGAATCAACTCAGAACAAGTCTGGGAGTTGCATCCCAGGTTTCTAACATAACTGAAAAAACCTTATGATTGTCTTTGGGGTCCTGTGCAATTCTTCTCTTGGCCTTAGGATTTTATGAGGATCTAATTTTGCTAGCACTGATCAGAGATGCCTCCCTATTAATTTTGCTCATCATGTAGTAGCTTCCTCCTTCTGTTGACAGTTTATTTATGGCAGGTCCACCAGACTGGCGCCTGCCTTTGGATGATTGGTCTTGGTTTTTTTTGGATAGCATGATCCATGCATTCCTGGAGATGTCCAGAATCGTTTATATAGGATTCTGCAGTTTGGGCCCTAGTTTCCACTGGCCCTGGGGCCTTGAAGGATTCCACGGTTTGAGAAGTGAGAAGTTGCTTGAGAAATTTTTCACTGTGGTTTTCTGGGCTGGTTATGTGACATCCAGTGAAATTAATTTGTGGTCTGATCTTACCAATGAGGGATATTCTGGTGTGGAGCATACAGTCCCCATGTTGGTAATGATCAGGTCTATATTGTCCCCCTTGTGGGAGTGGTGACTAGTTGTTCCATAGCATTTAGTTTATAATTTCCAGGAACCTTTGGGCTAAGGTGCTGGGGCTTGAGTAGTGCTCCCAGTCAATGTTTGGGTAGTTGAAGTGCCCAATATAATGGTGTTGGAGATCTTCATGTTCTCCAATGTTTTCAGGAAAGCAGAGTGTGATTCCTGACTTTGAGATGGTCTGTAGGATGCTATAAACTGAAAACAGTCTTGCCCACTGTTAGTTCATGGATGGTCTCCGATACTTCATGCTATGCCACGAACCTGGTGGTGTCGATATCCTTGATAAATATGGAAACTCCTCCTTTTGTGGTTCGGTCCTGGTTTTGGGCGAAAAGCATGATATGAGGTATAGCCTGGTAGTGCTGGGGTGCTCTCTGGAGCCTTGAACCAGGTTTCTGTCACTGCACAGAAAAAGTTCTCCATACTGAGGAGAGCTTGAGGCATCATGAGGTTAAGACTTCTGGCGTATAGCAGGATTACCCTTAGTTACTTGATCCTTGTGCTGTCTATGGGGTGGGTTTGACTTTGAGCCTTGCCTAAAAACACTTATGTGGCAAGAGCCTTTGCCAATATCCAAAACCCCGTGGTGACAGGCAAGCCGTCCCCAGCAGTGGCTTGTCAAGCATGTCATCCCAGGCTGACACTGGATCCCCTTTGAATGACACCAAAATTTTAGCCAATTGTTAAAGATCATTTTGTCTTTTGGTGGCATCATTCTAGGTGAGGGTAAAATGCTGCTCAAGGTCAGGGTCATCCAGCCTGGGCTACATGATCAGAAACTCCTCTATGTCTCTTTTCATGTAGTCCAAGGAGGTGCTCAGGTCATTCCCCCAGCATGTACAATGACTGAGTCATATTTTTATTTGCTTTGGAGTGACCTGAGTGCTTGCTATGTGGCGGATCCTAGCACCGAAAGGGAGCTCACTGACCTTCTCTTATTCAGCCTGGTGCGGCGTCAGTGTGTCTGACAATAGAGTCACCTATTACAAGAGTATCAGGTGTGTTATTCAGCCTTAAGGGCTGTGGCTGCTTACACTGACTCTGTGGGTTAGTGTTGTGTGTTTTGTTTTGAGGTAGCGTTTGCTTGGATGTCTGCTTTGGAGGTCTCTGTTGCTTAGGTAGATTCTTATTTAGAGCCTCAGTTTTGTGATTTATGTGTTGGTTCTGATGTGGTGGGACTATGTGATACTGGAATTGTGTTTGTGAGGTTACCTTCTCCTCCTGACTGGTTACACCAGTTTTGAGATGGGGAGCTCAGCCTCCAGTTTGGCTAAATAGTTGCATCTCTCAAAATTTGAACCTGTTTGGGAGGAGAGGGTTGTCCGTGTACATGAGACAGTTGTAACATTGCCTCAAAATTCCCAGATTCACCAGCTGAACTGGAGTGGAAACCATTGACTGACCTTTGGACATGCTACAGTAATATAGGAAACTGAATTTAAACGGACCAATAGAGGACAGGGGGTTTGTGAGTAAACAGTAAGTAGTGCTTATGGTTTAATAGTGCAACTTGTAGGATTACTTATTGGACCAGTGTTGCCCAGATGTCAGGTGCCCACCAAAAGGGTAGGCTGTAAAAATGATCATAAAAAACATGCACATAACCTTCATCTACAAGCAAAGAGGTACAGATAAGTCCCAGCAAAGAAAAAAGGGGGTGGTGGGAGGGTAACCTGGACTGCAACAGTGAATACACTCTAACATCTACATTTATGGTAGGTACACAACTGTACTATGTTCATCGTGTTTCACTGTTGCAGTCATTACACTTGGGTTGAATCCCAAAGCTGAGGTTGGGTGGCTGGGCCTAAATAGGTTTGGAGTGGCTATGAGGCCCTGCAGAACAGCAGTGGCAAAGCCTGCTCTGGATTTAGAGTAGAGAGGTAAATGGTAGTGCTTTGTAAAAGTGTGCACTGAAGTCCAGTTGCAGCCTCCAAAATATCCTTTTGGTACTCCTCTGAGGAAGGCTGCTGAAGTGGCTGCTGCTCTGGTAGAATGTGGCCTAATGCCCCTTTGGGGACTGATTTGCCATGTTGTGAATAGCAGAAACGAATGCAGTGGCCTATCCATTTGAAATAGTCTGCTTTGAAATGGCTTTTCCTTGGGATCCTGCAGCATATGCCACCAAGAGTTGCTCAGTCTTTCTGAAGCTTTAGTCTTGTCCAAGTAAAAGTGTAGCTGTCTGTGTATGTCCCAAAAAATGCAGAAGTCTCTCCCTTATTCTGTGGGTTTGGATAAAAGTAGGCAATGAATGGTTTGGTTAAGACCCACCTGGACACTACCTTAGGCATAAATGTTTGGGGTTTTTCCTTAGAGAAACCCTGTCCTGATGGAAAATAATAAAGGTTCCACAGCCATTAGTGCCTGTAACTCTGAGACTCTTCTTGCTGAAGTTATTGCTAGGGGAAGGTTTTTATCTCTGCAGTATTGGCTGGCTCAAAGGAGGCAGTGTGAGTTTTTCCAAGACAAAATTGAGGTCCCATGTAGGCATTGGAGCTTCTTGGGG
>NW_025054066.1:0-9392 GCF_019279795.1 Protopterus annectens
ACTAACAACAAAGAAGACTTTACATTGTTCTAAAACCACCCACTGTTTTCAACTCTCATTAGAATTACACAGACAACTTTAACTATTAGCATGTTTGAAGGATATTGGAATTAAGATTAGAAATACTAACATTCCACTCTGTTGCTACAGCCAAACTTAATACTAAAATTGCCCCAGCATCTCTTTCCAAATAGCTTCAAAAACCCCCAGCAACTGATCCTACCACAGATAACTTCCCTTAAGGTTGTAATTAAATCAACAAACAAAAAAGAGGGCCTTACCTTGTACCAAGATAAACCACTTAATTCAAACAATCCACTGATCAGTTGCTACAAGCTGTCCAGGTAGGGATCAAGAAGACTGATTTGGTTTGTTCCCAGCCTTTTCAATCCTTCCTCTAGCCAGCCCATCCCACCTTACCCTCCTACCTATCCTGGCCCTACCTGCCCCCCCTCCCCCCACTGAAACCTGAGTCCGAGCT
Source organism: Protopterus annectens (assembly GCF_019279795.1). Lineage (NCBI taxonomy): Eukaryota > Metazoa > Chordata > Ceratodontiformes > Protopteridae > Protopterus > Protopterus annectens. The sequence goes on from NW_025054066.1 coordinate 482, forward strand.
GACCTGCCTCAGACAAATGGCAGCTTGCTGCGATTTGGCTTGCAATCTGTTATTTCCTGTGCCACTGTCGAACAGAGACACAGAAGTTATCCGTGAATTTCCTATTTCCCATACAATCATGATTTTTCTAGAAGAGTGATAATGAGGACGTTTGGTTCATATAGATAGGTAGTTTGTTATACAGTATGGAAAGTCTCTAGGACAGGAATCTATCCCTCCAGCCTGTTCTGTTTATTGTGGTGACAAGGATTAGGGACCTAGAGTGTGTAGCTCAGAGGGATTGGGATTTATTTCAGTGGAGCATGTCCAACAGCTCTGGGTTTGACATAGCTTTGTATGTAAGGCAGAGCTCGCCTCGGACTAGGCGATATGTGGCGGAGAAAAGATGGAGATTTTTGCGATGGTATGCATAGTGCATTTATTTTAGGCCAGTAATCCTCTTTGTGATGTATTTCTGCTCTCTTTCCAGTTGTTGTAGATGTCTTGTGAGGTACCTATCAAAGGGGGCATTGTAAAGTATATTGGGACTAATAAGTGAAGAGTATAGGGGAACAATGACTTATTTTTATTTGATGAGAACTTTTTTTGTGAGGGGGTATGTCACATAGAAGGGTTTACTGACTACCGTGGGCATGTGATTATCAAAGGAGAGACTACTGTCCACCTGTGTCCCAAGGTCTCTTATCACACTTTCCGTGTTAAATTTACTACTGCCTATGTGGTGGTTCATGGGTACAGAGCTTTTACCAAAGGAGATGAGATTGCACTTTTTGTCATTGAGATTGAGGCCATGGCTTTGACACCAGGCATCTGTCTCAATGAGGGCCTTCTGTAGGATGTCCACATTGTTATGAGTTTTGCTTATTGCTTCTAGTTAGCAGTCATCTGCAAACATCGTTAGCCAAAGACCTTCTATGTGTTAGCTTGTACTTCAGAGAAGTAGATACCAAACAGGAGAGGACCCAGGACTGAACCCAGTGGTACTACACTTGTCACTGGTCTGAAGTCAGATTTGAAGTTTGCTACTTTCACAGTGTGGGTTGTGTCAGTGAGCCAGTTGGCAACCCATCTTATGACAGATATTTATACCTAGTTTAGTCATTGTATCTATAATTCCAGAGTGGGGAATGGTGTTGCAGGCCTTGGCAAGATCTACATAGGCTGTATCAACCACATTACCCTCATCTACAGCTTTGGTGACTGCCTCAAAGAAGTCTATCAGTTTTAGGATACATGGCCCAAACTGGACAGGGTCGTGAGTTTGGAGATTACCAATGTCTGTGTTTACAAGTTCCATGCTGATTCATTCCATGGCCTTGCGGACCAGGCTCGTCAGGCTAATGGGGCAGTAGTTCCCATGGTCCGTTGTGGTTCCACCCTTACTGGAGTGGGATAATTGCTGCCATCCGCCATTCAGTGGGCACAAAGCCTGAGGTGAGTCTATGATTGAACATGTGACTTTGGTGTGGTGCCAGTTCCCTCTGTATTTCGTGTAGAATGCAGCCTGGGATGTTGTCAGGTCCCATGGATGCTGTGTTCTTGTCTTTGGAGACTGTGCTTTTTAACTGCGCAGCCATGATGACAGGACCATTGCATTCTTCCAGTACAGAGATAGGCCCTTCAGAGGGTGAGAAGGGGGTTAATGTTAGCACTGATCCTATCTGCCAGGATGTTGGTAATATCAGTTGGATCTGTATATTTAATGTCATTGTGCTGTAACTTATATGTATAGTACACACAAGGGACCTAAGTGTTTGCCCCTAAGCATTGACCATCCTTAGGAGCTGTCCGAATCTCCCACTAAACAAGAATAGATCACTATAAAGACTTGTAATCTTGTCTCACATCCTCACTCACAAGCAGCCCTCAGCAGTAAACTGCAACATTCTGTCAATTGATCTGTAATAATTGCATTACTGACATAAAGTGATTATTAGTCTATCTTCCTTACAATGACATAACTGAGACAGTAAGCCATGTTACTATCCTTACTACTGACATCCATCCATATTCTGTTTTATGGAGTAGAGTTAAATTGTTTGTTATACAAAAAATAAAAAAAAAAAATATATAACACAGACACTACCTATCACCCTGCTTTACCTTGCAAACTAGAATGCATATCAAAACAGTCATTGCTTGTCAGACGTGCAGTATAAACTGACTGTCCACCTGGTCTTCCTTGCAAACATATCAGTCATTACCTATCGGACACTGTGCAATGTACACACAATGTACACAGATCTGATGTCTGTGGGACACTGCATGTTATCACAATCCTGTGATTGAATTTTAAGTGTTCAAAATACATACAGTTGAAAAGTCCCATGAAAGGTAGTTGAAATAAAACAATATTCAGTGGCTCTCACTCATAACTGGATTACCTAGACTTTACTAGCACTGTGCGCTTAATCTACAGCAACATTTCAAGCTCATCAAGCCTTTTTACATGTCAAATAACTGATGACTATCTCAGTTTTCATGGGTTACCCTAATTGCATTGATCTGCTTTGTCTATTACCGCGGCATGTGTGACACTGTATATACACCGTTCTCTGTTACACTTCATCACTTACCAAAACATTTACTTATTCTCATCCTGTTTTGTACATCCTGTGCAAAACTCGAGATTGGTTGTGGAACTTGATGATCCTCAGCTCGTGTGTTCCTTAAAGGACAACCGCACCCTCAGACTCAACATATTTATTTCATCATGGTTTGGTGTTTCCTACATTTTAACAGCACTCTGGGACTATTTAGTGCTTTTTAGATATTTTTATATGCAATTTCTGACTCTGACCACATGGGGGCTGGCATTTTGAAATAATTCAGACTGTTTACTCTGCCTCTAACTATCCCAGAATGCATTGTTTGTCTCCAAAAAATTGCATCAGATCTGCCACGTTTTCCCTTAAGCTGCTGTCACTTTATTGACTTAACAGGCATTCACTGCTGTCTTAAAGTCCCCTACTTTTGGTTAAAATGTTATCCTTTTTCAATGACTACTTCAAACGCAAGCAGTGCAAATGCTACAGAACAGAACTGGAAAATGCATTTTATTGCTTTTGTTTCTTAGAAATGTTAACTTGCTTTCTTTTGTGAAGGCTGAAATCTAGTTCTTCAAGGCATCTCCCCTCCCATTTCACACCTACCTTCCCTAGCTGTCAAAGAGCTAAGGGTAATTTGACCCATTATCTGCATGTGATTGACAGCTCACAGCAGGTGACCAGAGTAATGTTCTGTTTTCTTGTCAGCCTTTCCCTCCTTACAGTGGGACACTTTTTGTTGCATTCCTCCTGTCAAATTTAGAACCAAGCTACATAGCACTGGGAATAATCACCGTTTTGCAAAGCATCAAATTCCCACTTATTTTTCCTTCCCGTTTGATTAAATAGCTAACAAATGACACACTATAAACATGAAATATTTTACAGACTTGCATGATAGCACCAACATGCTTTTTTAAGACATAATTTAAAAAATTACGGTATTGCATACTTGTAATCTGATGTAGTGTTGTCGATTAATTGTGACAGACATCTGCTTCTTATGTAAAAACATGCAATTAATGTATACGCATGGTTATTGCAAATTTATGCTCTTAGTTTTTGCAGCTGTTACTGTGCTTCTGCCTGTACTTTGTCACATATCGGTAGGGCAATGTAAAGCAATGACAATACAAAAACAAAGTTTACAAAATTCAGAAATTACATCCAAAAATGAGACTCACCCACACTCACTCATTCACCCACACTCACTTAGTCACTCATCTCACCACACACACCCACTCATCTCACCACACTCACCCACTCATCTCACCACCTCATCTCACCACACTCGCCCACGCACCCACCACACTCGCCCACGCACCCACCACACTCGCCCACCACCCACCACGCTCACCGCCCACCACGCTCACCCACTCACCCACCCACATTCACTCACTCACCCACATTCACTCACTCACCCAAATTCACTCACTCACCCACACTCACTCACCACCCTCACCACCCTCACTCACCCACCCACACTCACTCACCCACCCTCATTCACCAACATTCAACTCACACACCAACATTCAACTCACACACCCACATTCAACTCATCCACCCATACTCAACCACTCACTCACCCACCACATTCACCCACCACACTCACCCACTCACCCACCACACTCACCCACCACACTCACCTACTCACCCACCACACTCACCCACCACACTCACCCACCACACTCACCCACTCACCCACCACACTCACCCACACTCAACCACTCACTCACCACCCACCTACACCCACCGACTCACCCCACTCGCTCACCCACTTGCTCACCACACTCGCTCACCCCACTTGCTCACCACACACACCCACACTCACCCACCCACCCTCACTCACTCAACTCACACACCACACTCGCTCAACTCACACACTCACCCTTTCACACACATAGCCACAAGTTTGTTTGGCAACACCAAGAATGACCCCAGGCAGACCTCCCAACCATTCAATTACTGGTTTTACCGAGTTTTGGGGTTCAAATGAAGGGGTGCCACGATTCCTGAGTGGCACCCTTTCATTTTTGATTTTTCTTTGCTTTTTTAAAATGTTCACGCTGTCGGAGCTGATGTCATCACGTGCACAATGACGTCAGCTCTGTCAGGCTACCAGACAGTCAGAATTGAACTCAAGGAGCTCACATCATCATTTCCGGCTGGCTGAATTGCAAGCTGGCGGGCCGCGCTGAAACGGCGGGAATGGGGAACAGAAGAGCTTGTGCAGGCCAGGAAGCTGAAACAGCAATTCGCCGAGCCAGGAACTACTCAGGGCAGGGATTAATGGCAGCAACATGGGGAACAGAAGAGCTTGTGCAGGCCAGGAAGCTGAAACAGCAGGTGACAACATGGGGAACAGAAGAGCTTGTGCAGGCCAGGAAGCTGAAACAGCAGTTCACGAGCGAACTACTCAGGCAGGGATTAATGGCAGTAACAACAGAGGTATTACTACTCAGAGTAAGGAACCACTGTGTGTCTGTGTATATCTGTGTGAAAATGCCCCCATATAATACACTTGGTGACTAGAGGTATTCAGGCTCAAACCCTGTACCTTTGGTACAGGGTAAAAAGAGCCTACTATCCCTAGCCACCACCATTTCTGGGTGAGCTGAGAGCTATGATGAGAAGTGAGAACATTTTTTTTCTCTAACAGTTGAAAGTTATGCTCTGAACTTTGTCCAGATTTTTTTTGTACTAAGAGTTGAGAGAGCTATGATGAGAAGTAAGAACATTTTTTTTTTGTGCTAAGAGTTTAGAGCTATGATAAGAAGTGAGCACACAATTTGTATTCCCCCATTATTGTTTTTGTGCTAACAGTTCAGAGATATGGTGAGTGAGAAGTGAGAACTGAATTTGTATTCCCCCATTATTGGCTTTGTTGTTTGTCCATGTTTTTTGTGTTGAGGTTAAGAGCTATGTTGAGAAGTGAGAAATTAATTCACTAAATGATGGCTATTAAGTTTCAGTCTTCCTAATTTTCAGGCAGCTGCTGATTTGGCATAGTGGTATGTTGTTCTGACTGTAGTGCGTAGAGTCCTGGGTTCAAAACCTGCCAGTGAAATGCATGATGGTAGCACAACATTTTATTCTAGCAACTTTACAAAATTATACAAGCAATGTTTAAAATGTGTCCCTCATTTTTGACCTTTGTCCCCAAAATGAAATTGAAAATAAGTGCAGACACTGTGCAAGATGCCTATGGCTTACACTACTGTCATTCTATTTATAACTGGTGTAGAAGCAGACTTTTATTATGGAAAAGTTCTGAATTGGGCAGTTTTGTCATTATTGGTTCATGTGTTTTGTTTCATTGCCTACAGTACAGATTACTGGTAAAATGTTCAAACAATAAATTTAAAATGCACTCTAACATGTGTTGTATTATACAAGGAATATAATTTAATAAAGTCAGGAAGGTGTATAAAGAAAAGAACACATGTATGTTTCTTGTTTTGTGTGCAAGGGGCCAATGATTTGAAAACAGCCCAAAGGTAATCTTTATCCACCACTGGCCAGATGCATTTTCTTTGGATGTGGTGTGGGTTTCAATGTTGTTTCAATGAATGTGAGTTTCAAGGGCAAAGATTAATGCCAAGCCTATTTTCATTGTGAGACAGTATTGCTTTGTTTACCAGATGATGTCTTTTAGTGTTTCTACATTGTTGTGCTGCATTGTTGAACAGCTAGCATCCCTTTTTGATTGATATGAAGATGCATCTGGCTTGCGGGCCATGTGCCCTGAATACATTTTTCTGCCATGTGGGCCCCCCAGGCATAATCTGATGCATCCGTTGTTAGTGTCTGCCTGGCTGTGGGTAAAGTGAATGGCTGTCCCTTGTTGTGGTGACAGGCCTGTGCCCACCATCGAAACTCCTGTTGCAGGCAGGGAATGAGGGTAATTAACGTTTCCAGGCTGTGGAAATGTTGAGTCCAAACACTTTTTAGATACCATTGTAGTTTCTTCATATGCAGTCTGGCATATGGAATTAGCAGGATGCAGGATGCCATGAAGCCCAAAACCTGCAGAATTTTTCTGGGTCTTTGTTGCCAACATTTTGAAATAAGAAGTCAGTTGCCTTTGTTTGTCTGGTGTGAGATAAGCCATCTGGGCAGTTGTATTTAAGCTTTCACCCAGGAATGTTATCTCTTGAGAGGGTACTAGTTTTGATTTATTTTAGTTTACTGTGTACCCTAGGCAAATTAGTAATCTTTTTACAAATGCCAGATGCTTTAGTAGAATGTCCTTGTTCTCTGCTTGAATAAGGCAGTCGTCCAAGTAAGGATATATTTGAATTCCTCTTTGTCTGCAAAATGCAATTACTGGTGCCAAGCATTTTGTGAAGACCCTGGGTGCAGTAGATAAAGCCAATGATTTGAAAACAGCCCAAAGGTAATCTTTATCCACCACTGGCCAGATGCATTTTCTTTGGATGTGATGTGGGTTTCAATGTTGTTTCAGTGAATGTGAGTTTCAAGGGCAAAGTTTAATGTCAAGCCTATTTTCATTGTGAGACAGTATTGCTTTGTTTACCAGATGATGTAGAGAATTGGTAGTGTATTGAGCCAGCTATGAATCTGATGTATCTTCTGCAAGATTGTCTGATTGGGACATGCAGGTATGCCTCTTTAAAAGTCCAAAGTTACAAGCCAAGCCTTCTTGCCCAGCATGGGCAGCAGCTGCTGTAGAGTCAACATCTTGAATTTTGGAATCTCCAGAAACGTGTTTAGTATAGACAGGTCCAGAATTGGTCTCCAGGCTTTTTCCTTTCTGGGTACCAAGAAAAGTCTCAAGTAAAATCCTTGTCCCTGCTCTTGCTGTGGTACTCGCTGAATGGCCCTCATGTCCATGAGGGATGAAACTTGCTTTTGTGCCTCTGCCCATTGATTGTATGACAGGTCTGACATACCTTTTGCCCTTGGCAGGGTGTGAAAGTGGAACCTGTAGCCCTGAGACACTATATTTAAGACCCATTTGTCCTGGGTGATCATGTGCCAATTTTGTGAAAAAAGTGCTAGTTTTTCCCCCTAAGGGGGCTGCCAAAAGATAAGTGCTTGGTGCTGGCAGAGGAAAGTCATTGGGACTGTTTCCTGTATAGCTGTGATTTGTCTTCTCCGCTTTTGGAGGTAGAAGCACCCCATTGTTTAGGCCTGTATGAGCCTTGGGGCTGGGATCTAACTCTGGGGTGTCTATATCTGCCTCTTTGCAGCCTGTCTGACACTGGAAAGGACCAATACTTTGTGGGCCAGTTCCTGCTAAATCTGGGTGGCTGCACCTGTAAGAAATCCTTAACTGTCTGCATAGATTTTGCTTTGTCCTCCATTTTCTTCAACACCTCCTCTGCTTTAACACCAAAGTATCATACTGTAATGGAGCATCTAATAATTTTCCTTTAACATGATCAGGCAGATTCTGTTCCTTTAACCAAGCATGCCTCCTAATGACAGAACTCTAACAGCGCCCTGCAAGAGGCCTCCAGAGAATCAAAACCACATTGCAAAGTATGTCTTCCCACTTGTTCAGTTGCATGCAATAAATCCTGCATTTCCTTGTTTTCTGCACATTCAGAATTTGTTAATATTTTCTATTTAAGCAGTGACATTAAGTATTGCTGATATTTAAGCATATGAAATTGACAATTTAAAGCCCTCTCAGCCAAGGTAGCAGAAGTGTAAACCTTTTTCCCCCCATCTGTCCAGTGCCCTTGAATCCCTATCAGAGGGGATAGGGTTTTTTGTAGTGGATGCCTTGACCCCTTTGGGACCCTGAGAAATAGTTTCTGGGTCAGCAGCAGGGTTTTTATAAAGAAATTTATGTGAATCTGGAACCCTGTAGTATCTGTCTGGCTTAACAGGTGCAGGGGGTAAAGAGTCAGGAGACAGGCGACTCTGAAAATACATCATCTACAATGTCTAAAAAGGGGATAGCAAGAGGCCTGTGCTGAGGTAGTAAAGGAAAGTCTCTTAGATTCTGAGTAGTGTTGGCTCTCCCAGTGGAAGTGCTCCTCATGGTATGCAGGGTTTCCCAAAAGAATAATCCTCAGGAGGAAAGGCTGAAGGATAGATTCTTCAGCAGCAGAATCCTCATAGGGAGGAAAAGAGTATTCCTGTTCAGAAGAGAGTCATAAACTAGAGCAGGCAGCGCAAAATATGGTTAGAAGTGCATTCAAACAGGGGCTGTGTGTAGAATTACATTTTTAATTCACTAGGAAGATTTACCTTACCAATGAAGCAAGAAATGCAGACAAGATGCAGGCAATCCAAACTTTTCAGTAGTCCCTCAAAGAAATGCAGTCACAGGATATAGTAAATGAAAAGGAGTTCCACACACCACATGGATTTTATTAGGTTGAGTGGCTAAG
>NW_025054067.1:0-9144 GCF_019279795.1 Protopterus annectens
TTAAAAACCCTTTGTATGGGCATATGGGAGGTACATTTTGAAAAGAAAGCAAGATGATGTGTGATGTATTCAAAAGTTTTCCTTATGCAAGCAATATTTAGACAAGTTGAATAAACCACAATAGATTAAGTTCTTAGGTTCATAGATAAATGTGTCTACATCAGGTAACTAGCTAGGCCCTCTAGGTCAAAGTGCTCCATTTCTGCCTCAATTGGGGACCTCACAACAGAAGCGCAGGTATCTGAAATGGTGTCAGCCAGCAGCCAATACTAGGACAATGAAAGGATAAGTCAGTGCTCTAAGGTGAATTAATGAGGAATACCATTGTCTAAAAGTATCTTTGTTAGTCTATTAGTTTCATAGTGATATACAGACAGACCTTCTGATGAGACATTAAAATGAGGCCCCATCTGTCTGAGCTGGTGGTAGCTCAGGTGGACGTAAATGATCCCATGGCATATATTGTAAATGGTAGAAGTTCCAAGATATTTTGGCCATATTTCCCTTAGTCAGTATGAATACCTCCTTCGGTCTCCCCTGAAAAGAGGTCGGGCAGGATTCACAAAGCCTCCGTGTAAGAGTTATAACTCTTACACGGAGGCTGCAGTTAAACAGAGTAATGTCAGCATGCTCTGCATATTCATGAGAGCATGCTGAATCACACCTAAGGTTAACATGGTTCATGTAAAACAGTAGGGGGCGTGTCCATAGGCCGAGCCCTGCAAGTGGACACGCCCCCAGAAGAGTAAAAGTGTCCAAAGTAAACATCCATGACAGAGTCCATGGAAATATGAATAAACACAACACAACACATACCCCCACAGACTACAAACATAAAATGTACAAATGAACATCTTATAATTTTTTTTAAATTGTAAAGATGTGTGCCCGTGAGTGCGCGTTTTGTGGCATGCCCGTAAGCTGGTATTAGCAGTCAGTGGGAGAGCATATAAGAACTAAATATGCAAAGTAAGCCAACAAGCAATAGCATAGCGGTAGAGACGTTGGCTAAAGAGCAGGCATCCATGGTTCGAGCCCCCACAACATCAATATTTTTTTTTTAGTAAAATAAGCACGAAACAAGTCCCTGACAAATATGTACACATATAAAATCACAATTTATGTAAAATGTAATGAAATAGTCCATTTATTTTGAAGAAATGTGAGGTAACAAAACAATAGAAAATGTTAGATGTGCCTATAGCTGAGCTACAGTTTAACAAGGTGACTGCATCTGCCCGTAGCTGAGCAGTGGTTTAACAGGTGCAAAATGAGTGCCTGTAGCTGAGCAGTGGTTTCACACTCTGAAATTGTGTGCCCCTAGCTGAGCTGAGCATAATATGTGTGCTGACAGCCCAATGAAGCGCAGAAACCAGATTTCGCTTGGAGCTGCGCACCACGCAAACAAGCTAACCGACGGGCAACGTTGAGCAAGCTGTAACAAAACTGCCTTTACATAGACACACCCCCTAGCCTGTCTAGACAGTCATAAAATATAAAAAGCAGTGACCAGGTTCGAACCCAGGATACCATGCACCATAGTCAAGGTACTGAGCCACTAAGCCACAACAGCTGTACTCAGAAATGCAGTAATAGCAAATATATAGGAATGAATAGAAAGTGGAGCATGACAAAGCAGGTTTTGTGAAGTGGATACAATTCCAAAATGGCCAATCACAGATAAGGGAAAACGGCATATAAGCCCCATAGGCGGGAATACACAGCATAAACGATTGTAGAACTGACTTGCAGCCAGAATGTCAGGTGTAGGTGAGGGTAGTTGCTTTCGAGCACAGAGATGGGGTGTTGAGGAGTCCAGATACATGGTCTGGCTCCTAGTCCACAATCATGAGGCCCAACTCATGCAGGGCCATGTTCTGTGGGGAGCATATAGGGCTGAGGCGTGGGACCAGATGGCTCATGATCTCACCAGTGCCACAGGGATTCCAAGGACTGGTGAGCAGGTCCGTCACTACTATGCGGACCTGAAGAGATGCAAGCAGGACCAATTGAACCTTTGGATACAGGAGGCCTGGCAAATGCCCAACGCCCCACTACTGAGTAAGTTACATTTAATTATGTATGCAAGAAATTAAATTAGCTGATATTATGGAGATGTGTATTCCAATATTATTTCATTTATATTACAGCTGCAGGTGTCCGTTCTGTGAACCACAGAGCCTATGGCGATAGGCTGGTGCGGTTGTGCCACCAGGCAGGTCAGTAATCCACTCCCAGTAACTGTAAAGAAATATCAAAGTATGACAGTTAGCAAAAGAGTGCAGTGTAGTCACTAAGTAATAAAATGTGCAAGTAACAGTGTAAAAGTGTTTGCAAGTATTGCTTGATTACAAAAGTGTGTTACAGTCTGTAATCCAAACAGAAAAATGAAAATGTCTGAAATAAAGTCTGAAATAAAGATGCCCCACCTGTAATATAATAGTACACAACCTGCAGCAGGCTGAAAAGTACAGCTGCAGAAGATGAGCAAATCACATGTGTGAAATATATCCCTGTTGAAATACTGAAACATGACAGAAGTGAGACTGCTGGAAAGGATTGTAATAACTACAGGTAAAACATGTCAATAAAGCCTAGAAGTAAGTACCATCCTGAATAGTAAAATGAAAACAAGTGAGAGTATGAGAAAGAGTTATGAATCCACCAATAAAGTAGTAAGAACCCCTAAATAAAGTATACTGCAGTAAGTACAGAATGAAATGAATGTGACAAGTAGAACCAAACTGCAAAATGTGTCCAAAGTGTGGCTGCAGCTGGAATGTGTATCCCAAAATCTGGATATGTTGCTCTCAGTCTGCAATATGCAGATAGTATGATTGTCTGAAATATCAAACATCCACAGTTATCTATAGCTATATAAAGCAAATGTAGCAGGATGATGTAGCTGAACAAAGCCAGATATGAACGTGTATGAATAACAATAAAATGTATATTGATGTAGCAGTAACAGTCCTATCACCAAATTGAAGTAGTTATCGTATAGGAAACTGTAGTTAGAACAGTAGTGTGTATATCTGTAGCTATTAGAAATGTACAGCATATGTACTGGTATTCGAAGGTGTTAATAATATTTTCTTCACCACACCCTATAACCACATATAATCCATTCCACATGAAATTGTATGTGCAATCACAATTAACACCCCTGGACATTTGTCCTGTTGGGTCATAAATATTTGCATGTCCGTTGATGCATCTGCCCTGTTCATACATCCAAACCCGATGGCCTGTTGCCATCAATCAACCCCTGCATGTTGTTGGACTGTGTATTGCTGTTCAAATTATGCATGTGTTATGCTCGCTGTTCAATGGTGTGAATATCTGGGTGTTTGGTTAATGGGAATACGAATGCATGCTGTTACAACTAATTGCGAATGGTATTGTATGTTACTAATCCAAACTGTCATGACATAATGCAAAACATAGGACGACAGGGAAGGCGGGTTCCAGTGGACCCACCTCTCCCACCTCAGCTGGCGAGTGCACCTGGCACTAGTGACCAGTCTGGACCCTCCTCTGGTAGCCCTGTGCCACCTGTGGGTGGAAGCAGCAGGATGGGGCCTCCCCTCTGCAAGCGTGGAGGAGAACCACCACCACTCTCCCCAGCCCGGACTGTGGTGCGAGATCCGGGACTCTGTTCTTGGGCCCCTACGCCAGCTTGAGGCACAGGTGGCACAACTTATGGGCATGCCTGTTGCCCGGCCTACACAGACCCCAGCACAGTCCCGTCCTGGGCAGTGAAGGAACAGTGGCAACTGCCCATGGGATTGGGATATCAGTTCCACTGTTGCCATCTGTGGGCTCATGGGCTCTGGATATCCAAACCTCAATCCCCGTCAATTGTGTAACCCCCCCACATGTGTCATACACCGCCCCTTTATGCATCTTGTTTGTCTTGTCTGTTGACCTACCCAACCTACCTCCCCAGCTATACCGACTTCCTTTACCTGACATACCACTCTCACCTAAAAAAAAAGAAAAAAAAAAAAGGGCACTCTGTACCCACAAAAAAAATACGCCCCATACATAGCTGCCCATTCCGCATACATGTCTGCTGGACATGGAAACTATCAATTACAATTGGCTGTACAACAAGTATTATTTTTGTCCTGACACCTCTCTCAGGGGTGGAAGGTTTTAAATGTCACATCAAATTACATACATATGCACAGCTGTTGCTGATGAAGAAATGGGCAGCTATGGGCCTTACCTACATCCCTCCTGCAAATCCCAAGCTTGTTTCAGTACTGTCTTACCCTCTTTGTGACCCCATTTTCACCACTTTCCTGTCTCCCCATTTTCATTTTTTTCAAAGAAAATAGCGCGGGTGTGCACCAGAGGAAACACTGTTAAGCGGTTGTAAGCAGGTGCGTGTGCGGAGCTGAACGCCAGTGCGCATGCATGAGCTCCGCGCAAACCAGCGCTAACCCGGTTACAACTGCTTAAAAGTGCCTTAGTCACTCTTATTGACAGGTCCTGTAGTCAGTTCAAAAGCAAAATAAAATCTCACTGTCAGCCCCGAACCTAGGACCTTGGAAACAGTAGTCTGTATGACCTACCACTAAGCCATGACTCTTATACAAGAGCATTGTGCTAAGATAAATATATGATGTAATAGTAGGAATGAATGTAAAGGGAGTATAGGATGTGTAGTACACAAAGCATGTCATTTAGAATTACTGTCAAAACTAGTGGATTTCCATAATAGTAGTGTGTGGACAGAAACAGCCATGCTAGTTGGTAGCTAGTAGGTAATAATGTCAGTTAATGTACATATATAAATGTATTTATATTTACATATATATAATATATATACATATATATATATATATATATATATATATATATATATATATATATATATATATATATATATATTTATATATATATATATATATATATGCAGTTGTAGGTGTCATTGTGCATACACACTTACTACAGGGAACAGGAGAAAGGAATGGAGAAATGTGAATCTACAACACAGCCTGAATAATGAGAGAGATACTAACCTTTACACTCACAGAACAGTGCCCACAGCATACCAGCATGGTTGTCGCCCTTACAATCTGAAAGGGCAACGCCTATCTCACATACCCTTTTATAGCACTGTCCTGAAATCGCAGTGAGAACTGCAATCAGTACACAACTGCCTGCATGCAATTAGCAAATGCTGGCTTACAATTGGTGCAGAGGCCATCACATGGACCTATGCAGATACCTACAAAAGCATCTTGTACTAACACTCCACACATGCAATTCATTCATTGCACTGTCTGGAAGCAGACAGAGGGAGAGAGACAGACAGAGACAGAGACAGAGAGTGAGAGAAAAAAAAAATACACACACTACACACTGAGTCTAAGCTGTCAGCAGTGACAGTAGCAAGCCGTGCCAGCAGCAGCAGGAAGCAGAAGTAGTGGTAACGCAACCAGCTGCGACAAACACAGGTAATGTAAAGTAGCTAGTTAATAGTCTGCATACTGTGAACCCTCCAAATGTGTCATAGGTCTGTATCTATAGGTATGTCCATGTGATATGTTGTGTGTACATAGTTCCACCAAAAGGGGATGACTATGCATTACATGTCAGTCAGTGTTAGGCCATGATCCTGGCAGCAGTTATCTGTGTGTTTCCCTCAGCAATGGCTGTAGTGACTGTTTTGAAAGGTCAACCAGGTTCAAAAGGTCGGATCAGCCCATCCCAAAGGCAAACTGGCTGGGAACAAGTGTCTGCAGGTACCCAATATTGCTGTATATGCATCCCATACTGAATAATTCCATAGCATAGCAGACCAGGCCAGTTATGCTTATGATGTGGTAGTTCCCAGGGTCAGTAGAGGTGCCTCCTTAGTGGTGTGGGACCACTGTTGCTGTATGCCAGTGTCCAGGTACATATCCTGTAGTATGGCCAAGGTTAAATATCAGTCTTATATGCGGTATGTCCTCTTGGAGTGCACGTAGCACACATCCAGGGATACCATCTGGTCACAGTGATGCTGTGTGTTCTGCTTTGCTGAGGGCGGCCCTCACCCGGACATGTGAGATGATAGGGAGGTTACATTCAGCTTTGATAAGTATTTCAACTTGTGGGGGAGAAGGAGGGGGGTTACGTGCACCGAACCTGTCTGCAAGAATGTTGGTGTGTATAAACTCAGAGCATATCTGAGGCATTTGGTCCATATGTGTAACATAACTGAAGAAGGCCTTGTGGTTATCTATAGTGTTTGTGGCCATTTCCTAGAAGAGTAGTGGCTGTTATGAGAGACCATAGTGTATTACCAGTGCTGACCACAGATGTCTTTCCTTAATGTGAATCTGCTCTGTCCTGCAGTAGCCTCCTGCTATTGTTATACAATCTGCCTCTGGCTGGGGTCCACCGGACAGGATGCCTAACCTTTGTGCATAGGGTCTGGGTTAGAAATGTGTGTGCAAGTTCCATGCAGTCTGTGGGATGTCCTTGGTAAGCATTTGCAAAGGGGTCAGCAGTGTGGGTTGTGGCTTCCACTGGCCCAGTGGGCGGCATGGATACCATCTCAGTCCTAACAAGTGAATAACTGTCTAATCACATACATATCAAAGTAGTCTACTGTGCTGTTGGTGGTGGTGGGATATGTATATCCAGGCCGAGTAACTTGTGTCCACATCACACTAGTGGATGGCGTTCCACATACAGTACCTTGGTATGAACCCCCAGAGTGAGGTTGTGCATTATATTATATTATATAAACAAAAATTACAAAACTTATCAAATTCCCAATAAAAGAATTCATGAATACATAATCATTGGGAATTTGATAAGTTTTGTAATAATGATTATACATACTGTGTTTAATGTATAATTATTTATGAAATAGGCTAGTTTTTATTCATATACAATAGTTGTTTATATAATAGTTTTTTTTTATATAATAGTTATTTTTACATACATATATATTGTTATATAGTTAAAAAATATTTTCTTAGTTTTCTTATATAATAAGGCATTTAGACATATCTATACAGTCATATCTAGTTAGTTATTAGGTTTTATTATAGGTGAAGTATATTCACAATCATCACAGTGTTTTTAACATTGAGCATAGGTATGTTGCATTGTACCTTTAAGAGTTTTGGCGCAATTTTCAAAATGTAACAAGCAACAGTCACTATATATACCCTGTTTTAATGGAGATGTTTTGTTCTGATGAAGACTATGCATACAGGTCAGTCAGAGGCATGGACACATATGACTCAGTCATTGACCATGCCACTATGGATGACCTGAGACACACCTCCCTGGACTACATGATAGGGAACATAGAAGGGATCTCTCAGCATGTGGCATGGGCCAGTATGAGCCTGATCTTGGTTGCCAACATACCCTCACCAGGTATGCTACCACTATATGTAGGAAGGGTGTTGTATGTCTACATTCTGCTCAGTCTCCAATGTCATTCATAGGGTATCCGCTGGCTGTCAACGTGTGCTTACATGCTAGGGAGGCCACAATGATGTGCAAGGGGCAGCTTGCACGTGACACCCATGGCCCAATGTATATTGGCGAAGCTCCTTGATACACACATACTGCTTTATGCTGCAGGACACGGATTACATAGCCACCTCCACGGGTATCACACAGGTTAGGACACTAACAGTGCTGCTACACAACACCAGCAGTGTACACCGCAAGATGCATGCACTGGACACTGTCCTCAGCACGGTGAACTGCAATGTCTGTGCAGTACCAGAGTCCTGATTCATGGCTCACAGGTGCAACCCATCACTGCCAGGTTATGCCTCATACCATGCCTGTCATCCCCTACACATGTAACACACATGGACGGGGGGGTATCCCAAGGCACCACAGATACACACACCTCCAGGTTGTTGGCACAGCACAAAGCATCAAGGCCTATTCATGTGCAGTTAACAGTGTGTCGGACTGCCGTCTGGTTCATAGCCTGGCACACACAACCCTCCCATACACAGGAAAACCACCTATCCTCCATAACAACACTGGTAATATGACAGTTTCAAGAACTGTCTTTATATGGCTGGACTGCATCCAGCCAAACATTGTGCATGAGCATTACTGTAGCTACAACACACTAGTTGAAGTGTTCCCAGCATGTGGTCACTGAATTGCAGTGGAATGACATGTTACCACTCTCACAACAGGTGGGAACATGCAGCACCTGTACATCGACTACATGTAGACTATATGGCCAAGACCAGATGTGTATCCCCTGCTGTAGGTATTTTACCATATACACCCACACTGTATAGACTCATACCGCGTGCGGCCCCTGCACAGTAAGACACAGTCATATTGTTATGCATTGCAAATACCATTTATCCACTCGAGACATGTGTCAGACATGGTAACTACTGCAGGTCACAGGTATTTATGTGTATGTGTCACACATACATCATGTGTGCAATGCCATTGCTGGTTTAGGCAATGGCATGCATTGTTATGCACAAAGACCCACACAAGGACATAATGTGTGGGCAGTTGTGGGTTACCAAAACATACCTATCTGTACTCTGACAATGGTAATAGACCCAGTAGCAGAGCGCACTATTGGCATTACTGGCCAACTAGCCCTGTTTGGCTGTGCTGATAGTGTGGTGACATCCCCTGTGTTTACTGGGGGAATATGCAGCATCTGGTGTATTGTAGTATTTGCCAAAAGGATCTGTTTTCTCACACTTGCATTTACACACACCCTACTACCCCCACACACACACTTGCAGGATTCATACCCCTACTTAACTAAGTCACGACACATTAGAGAGATGCATTAGCGAAGCACACTATTCGGATTACTAGATGGTTCCTCTTCTCTGGCTGTACTCATAGGGTGCTGACATCATCAGTGTAACTCATTCTAAGCCTTTTGGTTTAAACACTTGGGCTTCGGACCAGTTAGTTGTTTTGCACTGAGAGGGTTTGTGGTCTGCACTGTTGTGGCAGAACAGGTAGCTTACATCCTTCTAGGTTGAGAACTGCTGATTGAGGGCTCAGTGTCTGTTATTCTAAAAGTGTATTAATTCTGGTTTAAGCACTTGGGCTTTCAAGCCAGTTATTTTACATTAAGAGGGTTTGTGGTCTGCACTCTTGTGGGAGGAGAGGCTGGACTCT
>NW_025054068.1:0-9749 GCF_019279795.1 Protopterus annectens
GGCCAAAAAAGGCAGGGGGCTTCCCTTCCAACACAGGCAGGCTTGAGGGGCTCAGAGAGTTTACAAACAGTCCTGGATATAGCAAATCTGTATCTGGACTAGACTAGTTACAGAAAAGGCAGCAAACAAGCATAAACTTTTTTTGATACAGTTAAGGAGAACACAGGGAGATTCTAGCAAAGTTTTTTTTTTTGTAAAGGGAAGGGAGAGAGGAGAAGCAGAATGTTAGGAAAGTAAGTGGGTTGGCCTTCTCAAATGTTCTCTTTGTATTAGGTAGAATGAGCTAATGACACTAGACTGACAGGAGTGTCCCAGATCACATTTACAGTAGGGGTGGGCAACTGCAAAGACACCAACTATAAGAAGAAGACACCAACAATGAGGGTGGGTGGGGAACAGATAACAATATTCAATGAAAGAAATAATAGAATTGCAGACAGACCACTATATTCACTGAACAAATAAATATAAAAATAAAATGCAATACTATCTTTAACACTGCAAGTTTGTACTTATCCCAGTTTGTAATGCGGTTGATTGTAGGTATAAAGCAGCCAGCCAAACAGCTATTGCTGAAATGATTTCAAAGATATATGACTAACTTATAACCACAGAGTAAACCTCTAGGCTAAGAGTTAACACTGAATATGAATGAAGTGGAACAACAGTAAGCCCCACTACTTGCAGAGAGACAGAGAGAGAGAAATCACAATATTCAATGAAAGAAATTATAGAATTGCAGACAGACCACTACATTCACTGAACAAATAAATATAAATATAAAATGATTTAATATTTTTCTCAACTTTTTTGCTAATCATATGTGATAACACCATCCTGCCACTCAATTACATTTCATTGTACTTAACATTGTTATCTAACTATTTTTGTCTTCTGGTCTGATGGGTTTGTTCTTGGTATTGAACTCAGTGGAAATGCTATTTAAGAAATGTCAATAACGAGATTGTTAAAAAAAGAAAAAGAAGAAGAAGAACTTTTTATTCATATCCATAGAGAATTGCACTTATAACAATCAGTCATAACTCGTTTGCATGTCCTGCTACACTTGAATGTGAATGCTAGTTATGCCAGCTCACTTTAAGTAAACATGCCATTTAGATGTACACGCCCTAAAACTCCCTCACTGACCCTACACCTAAAGCTGCATCCCTAACCCTAAATCTAACCCTAACAATTACCCCCTTAATCCTAAACCTAAAATATCACTGCTCAAAGCCTAAAACACTGTCTCTAACCCAAGCCCTCAAACTCCACCTTTAACCCTAAAATCCTATGATGAACCCTTAAAGTCTAACCTGAATCCCAAAAATTGATCTCAAAGTACTGTAAAGTGATTTATCTACCTAGAAACAATACATTCCATTTTACCACAGAAATAGCACATACACACTGTTTTCTTGCTTGGCATAACTATATTTACAGTAGTTCTGTACAACCTGTAGCAGCATGCCATAAGTAACAATGGCAACATTAATTTTAAAATGTGTTGAAATTATGATACCTTTTGAGTAGTATACACAGCCCTTTTTTGACTGGCTATACTAAAATGTACATATATATGTCCATGTTTGTGCAAGTCTTACATATTTTAATATCAAAAGCAAATTTAAAGGTGTAATGGTTAGCATTGCTGCTTCCTAATGGTTGGTTATCCAGTTTGTTTTTTGGCTGGATT
The DNA here is from genome assembly GCF_019279795.1 of Protopterus annectens. Taxonomy (NCBI): domain Eukaryota; kingdom Metazoa; phylum Chordata; order Ceratodontiformes; family Protopteridae; genus Protopterus; species Protopterus annectens. The sequence goes on from NW_025054068.1 coordinate 1,697, forward strand.
GCCTTCTGTGTGGGGAGTGTACATCCTCCCTGTCACTCTGTGGGTCTTCAGTGGGTGCTACAGTTACCTCCCATATCCCAAACCTGTACTGTAGGTGTGATCCTCTAAACAGTCTTTAGGTGTATGCCATGTTTGAGTGCGTGTGTGTGTTCCCTGCATCAGAAATTATGCATAATCAAGATGAGCATCTGCCACTAAGCTCTGTGATAGGCTCCATCTCTCTTATCACCTGTTAGGTGGCCAGCAAGTTCTTAGATTTAATAAAAAACTGCTCAGACCAGACTCTTTCAAAATCCACTAGTGGTTGTAAGATTTGTGACCCATTTCTTATGCAAATAACTTCTTCTTGCACTGTGTCTCTGTATCTCTTTCCTTATTTAAGTCAGATCATAAACTAGTTGCCTTCACCTTCAAATTCCTAAACCCCTAAAACTAGTATCTCAGAATTCAAGGATTAAAAAAAACATATAAATCTCAACAAGTTCTATGCCATAGATTCAAAATTCTCTTACAGCACCCCCCCCCCCAGATGCTGCTGTAGCAGGCACTTTCACTAAGGGATTCAGAACTAAATATAAAGTGGAAACTGAAAACAAACCCTGTGGTGGCCCACCAACATAAATAAATTCTATAATAAAATAAAATAATTCCTTATAGTGTAAGGGCAGTTAGAAGATCCCTTTTTTAGAGTTATGTCAAAAAACTGACAAAAAAAAAACTTGAAACATACTGCTAGGTTCAACTAAAGCAGCCACTGAATTTGGTTAGCATACGAAGTTGAGTACAATTACAAATCCTTCTTTATTAGGAAACTAATAAATAACACCCAGCAGTGCTTTGAAAGTATGCATAATGACAGCACCTACTCTGACCCATGGACATTGCCAACATACTAGCAGACAAATTCAGACAAGTTTTACCCCCGAGATGATTATCCAAAGCCAACCAATCCTTGAATTTCTCAGACCTGCCATCATCATTAAAGAACAAGTACTGAATGTACTGTTCAAGAGTAAAGATATTTTCTCCATACAACCTGATAACATACCTGGCTGTTTAATAAATAGCAGGGCCACTCTTTAAACTAATTAAGTTGAGTTCAGCCACTGACTTTGTCCATAATGTTTGGTGCACAACAATTGTTATACCACTCCATAAGGGTGGCCCCACCACTGACCCCTGGAATCATAAGCCCATCAGACTCATAAGTCTTATTTCAAAGCTATGGAACATATCAAAACTCACCTGATAAACTACAATATTAAAAATCTTATCAGGCTGTTGACTTTGTCAAGAGTAGAAGCTGTACAATGAAGCTGGTTAACTTCTTCATAAAGGTTAGACAGGTTGTTGACACCAGCCATGCTGTCCACATAGTATAGTGTGACCTGGCAAAGGCATTTGACACCATCCCCCATGCTAGCATAGTTAAGCTTAAGGCTTTTTACATAGATCCCTATGTAGCAAAATAAGAATGAAATTGGTTAAAGAAAAAACCCATACAGTGTGGATGTTCAGTATGAAGGTGAACAGAGGTACCCCACAGGACTCAGTACCATGACCTCTTTTGCCCAGCATTTAACTTTCTGATCTCCAGACCATAAAACAAGACCTTTGGCTAATCAAGTCTGTAGCTGACTGTAAACTGAGAGTCATTGCTAAAGTCTCCCTCTGACATCAAAGCAAGAACTTAACCCCATAAATAACCAGTGCACTACAAATGGGTACAAATTAAATGCTAAAAATTACAATATTTCCACATTTGGTAAACAACACATCCTCCTAGCATACAACTTAGTCAACAACCAACTCAAAAATTAGAATGTTGTTAAAGATCTTAGAATGTGGGGTGATAACATCTCTTTCGATAAACATGTAACAACAGTAGTCAGAAAGTACTTATAGCAGCTAATTGCCAAAGGAATGTCATCTAGAGCTAAAGCGGTCACTGCCCCCTTATATTTAGCATTGATTAGGCCTGTTATTGAATACAATGTCCCTTTTGTGATGTACCTCACTATACATATCAAACAACCAAAAGGCTAATCATCTCTGGTGTAAAAAGCCTACACTAGGTTTATAAGTGTTTACTAGGCTAACGACCACAAGGGCCTTTTTAAGCCTAGCCATGCATCCCAAATCTCTGACAAGTTCTGATATCCTCGATAAGTGTAAGCATGGTTCAGGAAGATGAACCATTTACAGGTTACCTGTTTGCATCAGAGACATAGGTGCCAAACCAGGGATGAATTTCTGGTTTCCCATCCAATTGTCCAAGTTGCACTTGAATTGGATTAGAGAGGAACTCTGCTTCACATGGATAGGGAGCCTGTTCCATAGATGGGGTAGTCTCTGTGATATATGCCTATCTTTCCAGCAGGTCCTATTTATATCACAGGCAAGGTTTAGGTCTTTAGAACGGGTAATTATGGTACTGTTTCTTTTGTGGATATGCAGGAGGTCCATCACAGTGGGGTCTGACAATGCCCTGTATGCCAGGCATAGATCTGCCCTCAAAAGTCTGCAGAAGACAGGATAGAGGGATAGGCCCTTGAGGCAGTCTGCAGAGGACATATTATTTATCCCCTGTATTCTTTTAGTGAGGAACCTCTGTGGATGTTCCAATTGTTGGATATGCCTGGATAGGTACATACCAAAGGGGGCACTGCACTCAATGATAGGTCTGATGAATGCTGAATAAAGTGGAACAATGACTTCCTTTGACTTAGATGCCATATCTTTGTTTATAAGTTGCACAACATAACAGAAAAGACTGGAAGCATTGTTTCTTTATTCAGTATCTTATAGACTTCTGAGGGAGATCTATGTCTTTCCTCCTGTGCCATTAGGGACTCAGTGGTACTGGAGCTCTTGTATCTTCGCAAATCAAATAGTCCCATAAATATTAGAACCAGGGATCACATTTTTCATCATTAAATGAATAAAACACAGTGGTGATACAGCTTTATTATGCAGTCTTTCCCCACTTCTAGAATAGACCATCTTGGCAAATAAAGAAGTATGATACATTATCTTCCTTCAAATGGGAATTGTATGACTGAACAGGTATTCACAAATTCACTTCTGGCATGTTTGGCCTAGCCCTCCTTGAAAAAGGAGATGCACTCTAAGTATGGGTGTTGACAAGGCGCAAACAGACACAAGTCTGTTGCCTTATATTTCCTATGATTCTGAATGAATGAATGATTGAGTGAATGAATAAATGAAGGAAGGAATAAATGAATGACTTAACTTCTGCTCATAGGGATATGCATGTAGTGTCAAAAGTGAAATACAAAAGTAGTGAGAATGTAGCCATTCTTAATGAAATAAGTAAACAAATGAAGAAGACACATTATTCACTTCTCAGCACAAGGGTGTTTAGATAATGGTTCAAACAATGCAACCACATAAGTAGGTAGGCTTAGTGGTTACAGAGTTTAAGCCTCTCAGCTACTGCACTGATGTCTTGTCATGGTGGGCACTTAATTGCATGCTCTGTGTATCTACCTGGGTTTTCTCTGAGCCCTGATATTTGTTCCCCAAAACATGTGTTTTTATTGGCTGACTGTAACTTGCCCATATAAAAACAGCATTTGCCTTAGTCCTCATAAGCTATGCTGAGAAAGTACAGTTGTGTACACTTACCATAAATGTAGATGTTTGAGTGTATTCACTGTTGCAGTCATCACATTTGGGTTATCTGCCTGCAGGTAGCCCTCAGTCGGCCTGAATACTAGAGTCTTGGGATTTCTGCATTGGATGTTGTCACTTCTTCCATGACATCAAGTCCTCACGGGTATAAAACATGCAGCTGACGCCATTACATCAGTTTTTCTTGCCCCAGATATCAGAAGTCCCCAAAATAGGAAGCAATTACATGGTGTGGACCACCCCCAGTAAAAAGTAAATACCAATGTTATAAGATATAGCCAAACAAAAAGGATAGGTAGAAGTATAGAGAAGTCAGGGGGCTGGAGGGAGGGTAACCAGGACTGAAACAATGAATACACTTGAACATCTACATTTATGGTAAGTGTACACAACTGTACTATGTTCTTCATGTTTCACTGTTGCAGTCATCACATTTGGGTAGATTCCCAAAGCAGAGGAAGGGTGGAGGCAGTCAAGAAGCATTAGGGCTGGCAAGCAGGCCCTGTAAGACTGCTGTGGCAAATCCAGCTCTGGATTTAGAAAAGATAGGTAAGTGGTAATGCTTGGTGAAGGTGTGTACAGAACTTCAGGTTGCAGCTTCCAGGATGTCCATGGTAGGGACTCCCCTGAGAAATGCTGTAGTGGTTGATGTAGCTCTAGTGGAATGTGTTCTGATCCCCTGTGGGGTAGGTTTCCCATGGTGTTTGTAGCAGAAATGGATGCAGTGTGCTATCCATTTAGAAATGGTTTGCTTTGAAATGGCCCTGCCCTCTGCCCTCTGCCCCTGTAGCAAAGCTGACTAGCAGCTGGTCAGATTTTCTGAAAGGTTTAGTCCTGTCTAGATAGAACCTAAGCTGCCTGTACACGTCCAAGGAGTGTAGGATCCTTTCCCTTTTATTCTAAGGGTTAGGAAAAAAGGTTGGTAAATTAATGGATTGGTTTAAAGCCACACTAGATACCACCTTGGGCATAAATGATGAGTTAGTCCTGAGGGAAACCCTGTCTGCATGAAAGATAATGAAGGGTTCCACGGCTATAAGGGACTGCAATTAAGACACTCTTCTTGCTGAAGTGATGGCTAGGAGTAAAGCTGTTTTCCAGGAGAGGAATTTTAACTATGCTGTAGCAGCAGGTTCAAAGGGTGGAAGCGTGAGCTTCTCAAATACAAAGTTAAGGTCCCAGGCTGGAGTGGGAGGTCTCCTGCGGGGGTCTTAAATTTTTGGCTTCTCTCAGGAACTGTTAGACCAGAGGATGAGAGAAGAGGGTTGGCTCATTATTATAATGAGCTGAGATGGCAGAGGCATGAATCTTAACTGAAGAGAAGGATAGGCCTTTGTGGAGCATTTCTGTTAAGTAATTTAGTATATGAGGTAAGCTGGTCCCAGTTGTGTCCATTCCCTGAGACTGGCTCCAAGAACAGTATCTTTTTCACTTTTCTGAAAAGGATTTTTTTAGTACTAGGCCTCCTTGCCTCAAGAATGACATCCAGCACCTGTTTACTGAGGGTTGCTAGTGATGAATTCAGGGGATGAGCCAGGCTGCTATTTTCAGGATTTGTAGCAGAGGATGCAAAATCTGGCCCTCCTGCTGGGACAGCAGGGAAGGGGTCTGAGGCAGGTGCCATGGTGGCACTACTCTCAAACTGCGCAAAAGTGGGTGCCAGTGCTGGCATGGCCAGTCTGGTGCAATCAGGATTGTCTTTGGCTTGTCCTGTTTGATCTTTTGTAGAACCTTCGAGAGGAGGGGTAGAGGTGGAAAGGCACAGACTGAGAGGTTTTCCCACATAAAGGACAGGGCATCCACTTTCCATGCTTGGCTGTGGGGAGTTCTGGTGCAATATTTGCTCAATTGATAGTTCTGCGGGGAAGCAAAGAGGTCCACCTCTGGTGCCCCCCACCTGTGGATCAGAAGCTTGAATGATTTGGGTTCCAGTTTTCACTCTTGTGGGTCCATTAGATTTCTGCTTAAGTCACCTGCCAGTGAATTTAGTTTGCCTGGCAGGAATTGAGCTTGCAGGTGCACTTGATTGCTCAAGGCTGTGTTCCACAGAGCTATGGCTAACTTGCAGAGTGGGTAGGAATGTGTTCCCCCCTTGTTTATGTACCACATAACTGTGGTGTCTGTCTTTTTCAATAGTTGTCCTGGAAGAAAAAGGCATTTGAAGGCTGTCAGAGCATTCTGTACAGCTAACATTTCTTTCTGATTGATATGCAGGTGCATTTGCTTTGGTCTCCATTTGCCTTGAATGTATTGTCCTGCCATGTGAGCCCCCTATGCATAGTCTGATGCATCTATTGTTAGGGTTTGGGCAGCAGAGGGTTGAGTGAAAGAGAGTCCCTTATTGTGGTAGCAGGCCTCTGCCCACCAAAGGAACTCATTCCTTAGGCAAGGAATGATAGCAATCATTGTTTCCAGGTCCTGAGAATGTTGACACCAGAGACTTTTTAAGTACCATTGAAGTTTCCTCATATGCAATCTTGCATATGGAATTAGCAGAATGCAAGAGTCCATGAACCCTAGGGCTTGCAGTATTTTTCTTGCAGATAGCTGGGTTTGGGTGGCCAGTAGATTGAATTAGTTTGTCAAATTAATTTGTTTTTCCTGGAGTGAGGAATGCCATCTGGGAAGTTGTGTTCAAGCTTGCTCCCAGGAATACAATCTTTTGGCTGGGTACCAGATGTGATTTATTTTCATTGATGGTGTACCCCAGTGAAGTTAGAAGTCTCTTTACAAATGTCAGGTGCTGGAGTAGCAATTCCTGACTGTCCGCCTGAATCAGGCAATCATCTAAGTATGGGTAAATTTGAAATTTTCTCTGCCTGCAATATGCAATGGCTGGAGCTAGGCATTTTGTGAATACCCTAGGCGCAGTAGATAAGCCAAAGGGAAGTGCAGAGAACTGATAGTGCATAGAGCCTGCTCTGAAACGTAGATATTTCCTGCAAGATTCCCTTATGGGGATGTGCAGATAAGCTTCTTTTAAGTCTAGGGTGGCTAGGAAGGAGTCCTTGGCTAGCACAGGAAGCAGCTGTTGGAGTAAGCATCTTGAACCTTGGAACCACCAGGAAGGTGTTGAGAATAGACAGATTCAGGATAGGGCACCAAGAGTTTTTTTTTCTGGGTACCAGAAACAGTCTAGAGTAGAAACCTTGTCCCCTTGCTCTGCTGGGACAGGTTGAATAGCCTTGATACTGAGAAGAGAAAGTACTTGCTTTTGGGCCTCTGCCCACTGGTTTGGGGGGAGGTCTGGCCATCCTCTTGGGGTTGGCAGTGAGTGGAAGTAGAATCTGTATCCCTGGGATACAATGTTCAAGACCCATCTGCCCTGGGTAATGTACTCCCAGTTTTTTGCATGCAGGGCTAGTTTTCCTCCTAAAGGTGCAAGTACTTGAGCAAGGCTTGGAAGAGTTAAGGACATGTCATTGTGAAATATTACCATAGTTAGGTGGCTTACTACTCCCTGTTTTTGAGGTAGGAGCACTCCACTGTTTAGATCTGTGCATACCCTGAGACTGTATGTAGTCTTGGTGGTCTGCTGCCCCTGGGTTTGGACTGAATGGTCTGGGAGGGACTGGAAAAGACCAGTTTTTAGAAGGCCAATGCCTACTGAATCTGTACCTGTAGGAAATCTTTAACAGTTTGCATAGATTTAGCTTTTTCCTCTATATTTTTGAGGACTTCTTGGTTTAATGGAGCATCTAGTAATTTTGATTTGACATGGTCTGGCAAGATTTGTTCCTTAAGCCAAGCATGCTTTCTAAGAACAGGTCCAGTGACAGCAGCCCTGCAAGATGCTTCTAAGGCATCAAAACCACATTGTAAAGTATGTTTTCCAACTTGGTTAGCAGAATGCATTAACTCTTATAAATCTTTATGTTCTGCGCAATCAGGAATCAACATAATTTTCTGTTTAATTACCTCCATAATGTGTTGCTAGGGTACTTTAACATATGAAACTGGCAATTTAAAGCCCTGATGGCAAGAGTAGCATAGGTGTATACCTTCTTACCCCATCTGTCTAAAGCCCTAGAATCCCTGTGTGAAGGGGTAGGGTTTTTGGCTGTTGTAGCCTTAATGCCTTTAGTTCCCTGGGAAATGGTCTCTGGATCTGCAGCAGGATTCTTAAAGAGGAATTTGTGGGAGTCAGGTACTCTGTACTTCCTGTCAGGTTTCCTGGGAGCTGGAGGCAAAGTATCAGGGGTAAGGCTGGATACCATGAAGACATTATCTACAATTTCCAGAACAGGAGGGATAGCTAGAGGCCTGTGCTGAGGCAAGTTTAAAAATTCCCACAGTCTATTTTTGGACTGTGGGTAGTCCTGGCACTCCCAGTGGAAATGCTCTCTAAGGGTATGCAGAGTTTCGCCAAAAGAAAAATCTTCTGATGGGAAGTAGAGGA
>NW_025054069.1:0-8375 GCF_019279795.1 Protopterus annectens
CTTTTGGGAAAAAAACAATTTCCCAAAGGTATTTTTTCTATGCAAAAACATGCTTGAAATGCATAGGTAAGCCAATATTTATTAAACACAAAACAACAAAGGAAAAAAGCAAACAATAAAAGGAAGAAGAGAAGCAACAAAAGGTGAAAACCGTAATGAAATTACAAAATAAAGTTGGCATACCCCCATTTAGTTAACCAAAACTTCAACATCTGTATCAACTGAGGAACTGGAATTATGTACCTCTGGTAAAATGCCTTGCATCTAGCTGACCATAATAAATACATAATGGAACAAAGGACAAAATCTGCTGCCCTAATGGCAGCAGACCAAGAAACCTTATAGTCCCCCCACTGACACTTAGACAAACTAAGTGGATAAAGGCAAGGAACAAAAAAATCCTGACGAAACAATTTCCAAAACCCAGCAATTCTGCTACACGAAAACAAAAAATGCAAAATGGTTTCTGGTTCACCACAACGCATAAAACATAATTTGTCCCCTTCCAGGGCTGTGTGTACATGACATTTAATAGGCAATTTATCTAAAGACAATCTCCAGAGAAAATCATGCCACTGAGGCACTGCTTTAAGAAACCTTCGCCTATTAAACAAACCTTGTTGTTGAAAAGAAGTTAAATTTTCATAAGCATTAATATAAACAGAGGCAGACATAACTTGGGAATACCAAGCAGGAAAGGATAAAGTAACATCAAAATCATAGAGTTTATGCCGTTTCACAACCAAAACCACATCACGGTGAAAGGAAGAAGGGCAGGGAGGCCTCTTGCCCAACAACACCGCTTCCCAAAACCCAGGCGCTGTATGTCTATAAATGTCAGCAAGCATGGAAAAGGACTGTGATCTCAAACGAGAAAAAAGCCTATGCAAAAACATAATTCGTAAAAAAAGAACAGGGTGCTTTAAGCCACACCCCCCATGGTCAGATGGGGCATAAACAGTACCCCGGGGAATGGGATTCAAACCTGACTTCCAAAAGAAAGAAAAAATAAACGGAAGAAACCAAGCAATCCAAATAGTTGGAAAAAATACACAGAAAAAACATAAAGAAGCTTAGCTAAAAAAATAGAATTCAACAACAAAGCCTTCTTCTTAAAAGAAAGGCGAAAGGTTTGCCAATAATTTAACTTTGCCAAGGAAGAAGACAAAAGAGATTTGCAATTCTGGGCAACAAAGTCATCAGAACCAAAAGGAACGCCTAATATGTGCACCCCGGTGCGAATCACCGGAAAACCAAAGAGGACGTCAGGTGAGTCAGCACTAGGAAAGTAAAAAAATGACTTGGTAAGGTTAACCGACCACCCCACTAGCTGTAAAATGGGTAAAAACTGCTGCAAAAAATAAGAGTCAACCTGTTCAGGATCATCCACAAACATAGCTAAGTCATCTGCATAGGAAACCACCCTGGGAATGAGTACACCCTGACAAGAAAAGGAACACGGGGAAAGAAGACCCTTTGTCCCGGAAAAAAAGGTGGCAGCACCCACCACCAAAGCCAATAAGTAACTACTCAAAGGGCACCCTTGACGAATCCCATTTAACATTGGAAGGGAAGAACCTAAGTGACCATTAACCAAAGGAGAAAGTGTAGAACCCTGAAAAATAGAAGAAAGACAACCAAGGAACCTTTTCCCAAAGCCATAGGAAGAAAGAATAGAAAAAAGAACAGGATGAGAGATGTTGTCAAAGGCTTGATACAGGTCCCCTGAAAGGACACCCCCCAAAGGAGGGGAAGAGAAAAAAAAATTTTATAAAGATGAAAAGATCCCAGACCGCCCCGGGCACAAAAACCCCCAGGGTCCAAGAAGAGACATGGAAGCAAAAGGAAGCTGTAAGATCTTCATGAAAATCTTGTAGTCTGTGTTGCAGAGCAAATAGGCCCCCAATTTAATTCCGCCTGTTCCCTTTTTTTTCCACAAAAATTTCACTGCAACAGAAAAAAAAGAAACATCATTAATCCCAAAAAGACAACCAGTCATTAAACATACAAACCAACACCTGCAAACGGTCATCCTTTCAACTTAGTATAGAAAAGGTAGGGATACCATCCAAACCAGGAACAGAAGTCAGGTTAGCAAGATTATGGATAACATGTCGCACTTCTGACAAAGTGATGGCAGCATCAATACGCCCTATGAGAAGGGGCAACTTTGGTAACCCCCAAAAATATGAAACAGGTGTTTTACCACCATAAAATGAGACAAATGCTGAAAAACAATATTTTGCATCCCTTGCAGGGTTTACACAAGGTGCCCTCAGGAGACTTGAGACATTGCATGGTGGGGGTCGTTGGAGCCTCTTCTTTCCCACATAAAATACTCCTCACCCAAACCCTTTAAGGAATGGGCCAAGTTAAAGAGTTTGGTCTTCACTCTCTCCACATTTAATTCATAAAGCCTCCCAAAGCTGTGAGGGTAGAAGACAAATTTGCATTAGCATGACACATAATCTGATAGGCAGCAGAAGTAGACACTTTAAGTTGTAAACAACATTCATGAACATAAGCACAGTACCGGGCCAATCAATTTTATCTTAAAATCCCTCCCCCAAATGAGTGGAAATCATACAAATCCCAAAGGGACATCTGCCCTTACAGGTCTTGCCAAATGACAGCCCAGTCATCAGATTGTATTGAGTTGGACTCATCTTCACATAGTTTTTCCCCTCTATGCAAAGTAGTGGCAGAGCCAAAGGTATATGAAAGGCATGGTCAGAAAAATGGAAGAAAAAAAAATTAAAATTAGAACAGGCAACATCGGGGGTATGCCAACAGAAATCAATTAAAGTACGAACCGTACCTTTAAAATAAGAAAAGGGCGGAGTAAAACTTAATGACAAACCAGCTTGAGACATTATCTTGTGACATAGCTTAACATCACATTTATGTTTGTGAGAGTCATCAGTCATATGGGCATTAAAATCCCCCGCCACGATGATTGAATAATCCACCTGCAAAAAAGGTTGAAGACATTTAAACAATTTACATCTCTCGCCCAGATTAACATAAGCATAAAGGAAAAAGACTCTATAATAATCCAACTGAAACTTAATATCTAAACAAAGTAAACGACCCGGCACCAAGTGTAAAACATCCAAAACTTGTACTGTGGAAGAATTCCACAACACCACCAAACCAGAGTGTTTATCCAGTCCCATAGACCACTGGACATCATAGGGACACATCCCAGACCATTGTTCTTGAATTTCCCAAAGGGGCAGCTGACCAACATCCAGTAAACAAAAAAGTCAAACTGGACCTGAACCCAACCCGACACAAACCCGTTTGGGACAAAGAAAGCATCAGATTGACATTACAGAATGCCATCGGAAATTAGCCATATCCAACATCCGGGTGTCTGTCGATCCCTTCTGCAAAAACCCTTCCTCTGGAGGAAAACGACCACGCCTCCCCCTGCAGTACCCCCAAAGAAGAAGATTCCAATAAAGGAGAAGAAGGAAAAACCCAAAGGGGGTCATTTTGCGGGTTTTTCAACAAGTATGGGAACAGCCGAATGTGCAGAAAAAAAAGAAGAAAACTAAAGCACCCTTGAACTACGTCAGTATCAGAAGGGTCCACTTCCATGTCAGCATCGGTCTAAAGGTACAGAAAAGACTGCTGAACACCTGGTAAATTAGACTGGGATAGAGAACTAGGAGGTATGTCATCCTCCAAGGGTACATTTAGCGGTGGAACAAAAGCATCAGAAGGACCAGCCACTTGGGACGTGATGACCCTGACTGTCCACGCCCAAAGACTACCCTGCTCTTCAGCACTGGTAAAAAGAAGAAACAGAAAGTACGGTATACGAAACTTTCTCAACAGCAACGTTCGAAACAGGTTCATACAGTGGAGGGTTCACCAACGGGGACTGGGACCAATGGTGGGGTTTCCGCAATGAGGACATTTTTAGGACAAGACCTGGTAAAGTGCGAGGGGGGCACCGAGTACATTTTTGGCAGGACAGTCAGATATAGGGAAAAAATCCCCACAAAAAAAACAAAAACGGGGTGGCCAGCATATCTAATAGTGCCTCTATGTTCCACAAAACACACACCTGGAAGTTGAGAAATACCCTTGTCAGTGACCCCCATAGTCACCCAAACCTCCCAGCGCCCATCCCAAACACCAGGTAGATCAGGAGAACAAGTTTTAACAATACTATGTACTTCAGAACAACGCTGAGAAATGTGGGCTTTAATCATGTCAGAAGACATATAGATAGTTTTAAAAGACAACGTCAACTTTTTCTTCAGCTGCACATTTAACTGAGAGATCTCATACAATTACCAGGGAGAAATATACATATTGTGTTGAAACTTAGCATAAAATTTTGCAGCAACCAGAGGAACCTCAAAAATACCTCAATCATGTTCTCATTCGGCCAGGGTATCACCCCAGCCAAGTCTAAAAGCTTTAGACCTGCAGGAGCAAGCAGATCAGCCCATAAGCCCCCTTTTTAAAGACATCCTGTCATTTTTGCGTTTTTAAACCCAATGCATGACTTTTGTTGAAAAGTCCGACTGGGATGTGAAGGAGAAGCTGCCTGGGAATATAATTTAGGTGGAATGGGGTTTTCAAGTCCATCAGGGGCTGTGCAAGCAGTATTTGAAGTTTGTAAGGCTGCATGTCTTTCTCGGCGTTTTGCAAGCGGTTTTGGCACCAAATTTTAAACTGCAAAAATGACTTTTTTTTTGTAGGGGTTTTGGGTATTTTCAATTTTAAAATTCTACTGCCTCAAAGGTCTTTTAAACACATGGAACCTTAGAGGCACTAGTAGAAGTGTGGGGGAAGCAGAAAAGAAGTTTTACCGCCTGAAAACGGAAGCTGCCAGAATCGGGGGCGGAAAATCAATTCTTACCCCAATCCAGAATAGCAGCAGTCTGCACATCCCACCCGCCATAGACAAGTAGAATCCCAGGAACAGAAACCAAAGAATAAGAAACCACAATTTTCATTTAGGAAAAGTTGTAGATTTTCAGGAACATTACAAACCGGAGCAGTCTCCTCACCAGGTTTCTGCAGTGCTGCAGACCCCACCTCCTCCACAGGAAGTGAGGTCATACTGAAACTGGCAGTTTAACCAGAACCAGGATTGCCCCACCCCCTTTTTGGGGGGGTTGTACCCCACACCCGCAGAGTTTCAGCCCCCCAGCTTTTTCCCCCTTGGGAAAAAAAACTTTCCCAGGTATTTTTTCTCTATGCAAAAACATGCTTGAAATGCATAGGGACAGCTAAAAACAATAAACGGTCATACTGAAACTGGCAGTTAAGCCAGAACCAGGATTGCCCTACCCCTTTGTAGGGGGGATTGTACCCTACACACCTGCAGAGTTTCAGCCTCCTAGCATTTTCCCTCTTGGAGAAAAAGAACTTTCAATAGGTATTTTTTCTCTATGCAGAAACATGCTTGAAATGCAAAAAGAAAGCTAAAAACAATAAACGGTCATACTGAAACTGGCAGTTAAGCCAGAACCAGGATTGCCCTACCCCTTTGTAGGGTGGATAAAACCCCACACACCTGCAGAGTTTCAGCCCCCTAGCTTTTTCCCCCTTGGGAAAAACAACCTTCCCCAGGTATTTTTTTTCTTTGCAAAAAAAAGCTTGAAATGCATAGGGGAAAACAAAAACAATAAACGGTCATACTGAAACTGGCAGTTAAGCCAGAACCAGGATTGCCCTACCCCTTTGTAGGGGGGATTGTACCCTACACACCTGCAGAGTTTCAGCCTCCTAGCTTTTTCCCTCTTGGAGAAAAACAACTTTCCATGGTTTTTTTTTTCTATGCAAAAACATGCTTCAAATGCAAAAAGAAAGCTAAAAACAATAAACGGTCATACTGAAACTCCATTAGCCGAACCAGGTCCCACCCCTTTGTAGGGTGGACTAGCCTAACACCTGAGAGTTTCACTCCTAGATTTTCCTCTTGCAGAAAACACTTCCCAGTTTTTCTTAGCAAAACAGCTTAAATCATAGGAAAGCTAAAAAAAAAGCGGTATACCAAACTGGCATTAAGCCAGACCAGATTGCCTACCCTTTAGGTGTCCCTAACACCTGGATTCACCTCCACTTTTCCTCTTGAAAAACATTTCCAATTGTAACACTACACAATCTTGACAAGAAAGCTAAAAATAAGAACTGAAAGGCAGTTAAGCCAACAACTGCCTTACACCTTCTAGGGTTTCCCTACCCTTGCAGAGTTACACCTCACCTTTCTCTGAGAAAAACAACTTTCCAGTTTTTAATCAAAACATGCTTAAATGACAGTAAGCTAGAAAATAGGTATACTAAACTGAGTAGCCTGAAACGGTACCCTACCCTTTTAGGGTATCTACCTTTCACCTGGAGATCACCTTCTAGGTTTTCCTCTTGGAGAAAACTTTCCACAGGTAAAAAATCTTACAGGAATGTTGAAATGCAAAAAGCAAACAATTAACGTAACTAAAGGCAGTAACCAACCGCATTGCCACCCTTAGGTGATTTCCCTACCCGAGAGTTTCCACACACTTTTTCCCTCTGGAGAAAAAACTCTTAAGATAGTAACTTAACAGAAACATCTTAAATAGCAAGGAAGCTAAAACAATAGAAGGTCAATGAAACTGGATTAACAAACCAGGATTCCTAGCCTTCAGGTGTTTACCCCTTTGTAGGAATATACCCGAGCTTTTCCTCTGAGAAACATTTTCCAGGAAATTTCCATCAAAAATGTTAATCAGAAAGCTAAAACAAAAAGTCAACTAAACTGGCATTAACCTAAACGGCAGCTACCCCTTAGGGTGGTACCCTCTAAACCTGCAGAGTTTCCCACCTAGCTTTTTCCTCTTGGAGAAAAACAACTTTCCACAGGATTTTCTCTATGCAGTAACATGATTGAAATAAAGAAAGAAACACATAAGCGGTCATACTGAAACTGGCAGTAACCGCTAAACCAGGAATGCCCTTCCCCTTTGTAGAGTTCACCGCAACTCCATTTCAGCCTCCAAGCTTTATCCCTCTTGGAAAATCAAGTTTCCATAGGTAGTAGTCTCTGTGCAGAAACATGCTTGTAATGCATAGGAAAGCTAGAAACAATAAATGGTCATAGTGAGCTGAGGATTGGCAGCTGAGCCAGACCCAGGACTGCTCCCTACCCTTTGTAGGCTGATTGCACCCTTGACACACCTGCAGAGTTTCAGCCTCCTAGTTTTTTCCTCTTGGAGAAACAATTTCGTACAGGTATTTTTTCTCTATGCAGAAACATGCTTGAAATGCAGAAAGAAAGTTAAAACACAAATTATTTATACCTGAAACTGCAGTTGTTTGGAACCAGCATTGCTCACTCCTTTGTAGGCGTGGATATACCCTACACACCTGCAGAGTTTGAGCCTCCTAGCTTTTCCCTCTTGGAGAAAAACAACTTTCCACAGTTTTTCTCTATGCAGAAACATGCTTGAAATGAGGAAAGCTAAAACAATAAGCTGAATTACTGAAAGGCAGTTAAGCCAGAACCAGGATTGGCCTACCGCTTTGTAGGGGGGGTTTACCCTACACACCTGCAGAGTTTCAGCCTCCTAGCTTTTTCCCTCTTGGCAAAACAACTTTCCACAGGCATTTTTCTCTATGCAGAAACATGCTTGAAATTCAAAAGCTGAAAACAATAAACGGTCATACTGAAACTGGCAGTTAAGCCAGAACCAGGATTGCCCTACCCCTTTGTAGGGGGGATTGTACCCTACACACTTGCAGAGTTTCAGCCTCCTAGTTTTTTCCCACTTGTAGAAAAACAAGTTTCCAATTTTTTCTCTATGCAGAAATTTAAAGCAAGAAAGCTAAAAAAAAATGGTCATACTGAAACTGGCAGTTAAGCCAGAACCAGGATTGCCCTACCTGTTTGTAGGGTGGATAAACCCACACACCCAGATTTCAGCCTCTAGCTTTTTCCCTCTTGGAAAAACAACTTTCCAAGGTATTTTTCTCTATGCAAATACTTCCTTGATATGCATAGGAAGCTAAAACAATAAACGGTCATACTGAAACTGGAAGTTAAGCCAGAACCTGGATTGCCCTACCCTTTGTAGGGTGGATTGTACACACTGCAGAGTTTCAGCCTCTAGCATTTTTCCCTCTTGGAGAACTTTCAATAGTATTTTTCTCTATGCAGAAATTTAATACTTGAAATGCAAAAAAGCTAAAAACAATAGCTGGTCATGCCAGGCGGCGAAGTTAAGCCAGGAACTGGGTTGCCTAACGCGCTTTAGCCAGGGTGGATTACCCTACACACCTGCAGGATTTCAGCCTCTTAGCTTTACACCTCTAGGAGCAAAACAACTTTCCACATCATTTTCTCACAATGCAAAAATGCTTTGGGAAAAAAGCAT
>NW_025054070.1:0-9424 GCF_019279795.1 Protopterus annectens
AAAGCGATCCTTGGCATCCACTGGGATGGGTTCCCCACTGTTGGTTCTGTGTGTGAGGCATGGCCGGCACAGCTCAACAATTTGCTGCAGGAGGTCTCTGTCCACCCAATAGTGCTCCACTATCTCCAGCTCATGTAGCACCTGGTAGGTCACCCTGGGTCTGTATACTCTTCTCCGTCTCCTCACTGTGGGTTGCTCAGCAGCATTCACAACATCACCACCCTCAGCACCATGCACATGTTGGTTTATGATAGCATGAGCAGCCCCTAACATTTTGTCTGACTTTAAAGTTTTTAAGCTTTCCCTCTTTGTATACTGCAGTGTTGCAGGGTTCTTGGGAAAAAACAGGGAAGAATGCTGTTTGCAGAGTTTAAAGTGCTGGGCTGGGCTGGGCTAGTCTGCTGCCTGTGTAATTGGCTGATTCTGATATATTTCACCTGGCAGTTCTGTTAGTTCTCCTTGGTTAACTTCCTACTACTTCTTTTCCTTCCTTTTCCCTTTCAGTTTCCGCCTGGGGCAGTGCCACGCAAACAAGCACAAACACGAGCACACGCACGAACGCACATGCGTGCACATGCTGTGTGCCCATTTGCAAGAAATTACAGATAATTTCATGGCGTACCCCTTTGGTTTCTGGTTTTCAAAAAGGACAACTGTAGACATGCCTCTTGCAATCCTGAGCAGCTCAGGGCAAACACAGAACACTGTGCTCCAATAAGCATACAGCCTTTCTGACATACCCCTCATGATGTCACCTATCTTCTACTCTACTACTCAACTACTCCTACACTTACACTCTTGGGACATGGCTCACATGCTGGGAAAAATTGGGATTCACTATCCTTATCTTCATTTGCATAGGATTGCCTACTAATACTTGGTTACATCTCTCACACTGAGCTTCCCCCCCCCCTAGCAACCAGTACTCAGTGGCCATGTTGTCTTCAGCCTGCCATTCATCTGCACGGCAGGATAAGGTTTTTAGTGAAAATGCCTATTTTTGGCTATTTTGAAATTATTTTATTGTTTTTTTAAGTGCTGCATATTTGCGTGGCGCTGCGCTATGCTTAAATATGGGAGATCGGGGAAAAATTTGATTTTAATAATTTTAAACATTGAAAAATGCCAATGGCCTTATATTTGGCCATTGGCATGCTTCCTCAACTGGATGCATCCTTTATTTGGAGCTGTCATAGCTCCGTTTAGCAATTTGCAGAACAGTACTCTGTAACCAACGGAGTACATTTCTGCAAATAACACTACTCTTCCACGGATAGGTTAGTGTTTCCTGGATTGCAAATTTACCTCATTTGCATAGCTTTCAGCAGCAAATGAGGTAATTTGCATACCATGACACTGTCCATGCAAGAGTAGCTTTAGAAGCTCTGATGCACACCCCTGCCGGCTGTTGCTGGATCGCTCAGAAGACATATTGGCTGTTTGATGTCTTACTCTACTCTACAACTCCATGCAAAAATATTCCCCTATGGTAGAACCCAAATGTAATCAGTCTCTGTAATCAAATTAAAAATGAAACTTAACTGTTTGTAAAACTAAATGTAATTCTACAGAAGCAAAAAGAAAAAGCTCTTGCTCACCTAAACTGAGAACACTATGCCCTGATGAACTCAACCAAAGCCAAATATGAGGTAAATATGGTGACCCAAGCAAAGGATAACCACAAAGCCTTCAATTATATTAGAAACCTTAGAAACCATGCCCAGCACTGAGCAGAACTAACAGTAAATATCACCTACTAAGACCCAGAGGACATAGTTAATCGATTAATGGATAGATTTAGCTCTAATTTCATTCCCCTCCCCTCCTGCATTCACAGATCTCATACCCTATCTCTACTTACAAGCCACCTCCAAAATGCTTACCAAAAGCTTGGCCTGCTCTACCAAACAAAGCCTTTCCTTACAAATACTGCAGGAAAAACACAGCATCTATATGGTTTACTATGCTGCTCTTATTTTAGAAACTTGCAAACCATCCAGCTATCAAAAGCTTTGCCACAAGCACTTCAAACAAATCACACAACTGAACAGATCTAACAACATAACTGGTTAAAACTAGCACAACACCTTATTTTCACACACAGCTAGCATGGTTATACAAATTACTATATCAGATCGACAAATGTCCTTCTATAATAATCACTCCCCAGTAGTATCTTCCCAGCATATAACTACATACCAAAGACAAACCTCTTGTTTCCACCTCCAAGTCTCACAATACCCCAGGGCATGCCTTATCTTCCAACTTTCTATGTACACTTTGAAACTTCACACCACAACCCACATGGCAAGAAATCTAAAAACTCTTAAAATACAACTCAAACTACATCTTTAAGATGGAAAAGCTGCTGTTTCTCTATCCTTGATTAAAATGTGTCCTCTTTCTTTGCCATGTCATATCCTTAGTTATCTACAAACTAAGATCCACGGACATTAATGCTTTCTGTCACTGCAAGGCATCCTTACCACGAACCACCTCCATTTGTCTACATGTACCTAAATCATTCAACCACTTACACCTTTCCATTTCATCTACCTGTTATGCTTCTACCTTTGATTGTCTTCCAACTAACCTGTTCCCATTTTATCTTAAACTTCCTTAATACCATTCTTTCATATTTGACACCTGTATAGTAATGGTCTTTTTTACCTCTTTCTTCACTTCATTTTCTAGCTTTTATTTCTTACGATGACTAAGTCTTAACATTCATCTCTTGTATAGCATGCAACATTCCTTGTGAAAAACATATTTCTGAATAAAAACTTTATCAAAGGTTGCCAAACAAAATAGACCCAACAGGTAAATATACTTCCCAGTATGTTACAACACCCAATACTAAGGTGTGGAGGGTTGTACCCCTATATCATCTGTGATTTAAATATTCTAACTTGGAAATCATATCCCAGGTGACTTATGCATCACCTGGGAATTAAATAATGAATTAATGTCATTTGGCAGATGAATCCCAGTGAGATAAAAGCTTCTTTACAGAGACTCTCACAGTCAGATAAAAGAAGATGAATGTAATCTGTAATTGCACCATGGTTAATTTGTTGCTAAATAATTCTGCTAAACTGAAATCTAAACCAGTGCACAGAAGGTTAATTACAGATTATATGGAAGCAAAACAGTCACTATGTAAAAACTGGAGTGAGGTGTTCAGTGATTGAAACTGTAGACTCATTTAAGGACCATGGTATATGAGTGGATTCAGCTATGAGTTTTTCTAATCATATCAACCAATTGGTTAAAGATAGTTATAGAACTATAGGTTGTATACAAAGATTTGTAAGTCTAGGAAATCAACAATGATAAAGTCACATTAAACCCAAACTTGAGTATGGAATAACAATATGGAAACCCTATAAGAAAACAAGCATGAGTAAACTGGAAAGAGTACAGAAAAATATACCAACAGCATCCATGGAAGTGAACATTTAAGTTATTATGAAAGACTAAAATATCTGAACTTGTACAGTGTCTCTTACAGATATTTATTAAGGTAAATAGGGCATTTCGAGACAACTATCTCTGTGAATGTTTGGAGTTAACAAAAAGTACTAGAGAATCATCAGACAACCTATGTAGAAGATTCTATAGGAATGAGAAGTGTACTAATTGGTTCTCTAACATAGTAGCTGATGCATAGAACAGACTGTCAAATTTCATTAACGCAAGTACTAGTTTAGATATTTCTAATAACAGCCTGGATACTTATTATGGGAAGAAGTGTTATGGTATATTGTTAAGCTAGAAGGGCATTAATGTCCGTGCTAACAATATTTGTATGTATGTATGTATGTATGTATGGTAGTGATGCTAAGCCATACCTCTCGGATACAGTACTGTGTGGCATAACAAATCAAGACTAGATTACAATTAACCTACTCCATGAATGCCAAAGAAACATGGGAAATAATATGAAATATGCAGGAGATGTTAACTACTCATTCTAACATTGCAAGCACTGCAGGCAACCAATCAATTTTCACTTTTAAGAATCAGAAATATGTAAAAACAGTTGAATTGGTACATTATAAGCACTGTGTATTCACAAAATAACATATGGGATAGAACTGGCACCTGTCATGTAGAAGATGCCCTATGTATGAACATAGTAACATTAGTGACTGCTTCTGCTATTCATTAAATGCAAAATGTGCAAACATAGTTTTATACTGGTTGAAAAGTTCCTAATGTGTTGTATGAAATGATACATCTGATTTATATCTCATTCTATGTAAAGAAAACCAATAGGTCTCTGTGAGATATAAATGTGCAATACTAAGAAATGGAAAATAAAGAATGCTTTGACAAAACTTACTGAAATGGATAGAAAACATGAGTTTGAATTCCAAGTATATTGGAGTAGTAGTGATATAGTAAATTTGGGTCTATATTACGAGATCGAATGTTTAGGTGGCCAAACACCTAAACATCAAACTTGTAATATCGAACCCTAAAACAGTAAATGACACAGGGAAGGATGGATATTGGCCACAAAACAAAAAACATAACTTTACACCAAATCCACCCACACACCCCTTAACTAAATATACCAACTCTGAAATCGCTCTACAGTACAAAAAAGGCAAAATCCAGAGAACGGCCAAGGGAAATCGTTCCCACTCTTAAATCGTCCGTTCACCATTTTTTTGCTTCTGATATTACGAGTTTGATGTTTAGGTGTTCAGTCACCTGAACATTTTATCTCATAATATAGACCCACTAAATTCTTCTGAATTTGCAGACTATAGATGGATTGTGATTTTAAATGTAGATTTACCTGTTTAAATTAAATTTATAGTCTAAAATCTGTATTAAATCTATGAATTTAAGATATTAGTGTGCAAGTTCTCTTGGGCAGGGGGTTCTGAATATGAATGGGTATAGTTACAATGAGGCTAAATGTTAAATGGAAGTTGGGAAATAGGAACATAGAAACATGAATGCTTGTATATAGTGGTAAAGTTACTTTAGAAGGGTAGGAAATGGATGATGCAGTAAAAGTTGTATGTAGAAAGTATAATGGTAAAGTAATAATGGTGGGTGTGAATGGAGGTAGGGTGGGGGAACGAAGCCAAGCATAGTAGGCTTCCCACAATCAGGTCAATTATTACAGAGATCAACCAGTTTATAGTTGGTACAGAGCAATTACCAAGAAGGCAGAAGTAGATCAGGTTTTCTTTCATTTACTGAATGCAGAAACCCAAAAAACTAGGGTGACTAAGTATATAGCTTATACAGTGTAATTTACTGGTCAAGAGAAAGTACTGTGGCAAACTTAATAAGAGGTCCTTGGAATGCAAGGACTACTCATTTAGTAAGAATCAGGAAATGTACCCTCTAGTCACAAAAATGAAGAGGCAATCCCAAACAAAAGGCAAAAATCAAACCAATGTGTTCCACAGCAAGGCAGTCCTTTATTAAAAATCAACAAGGTAAAATAAATGCTAAAAGCACCTCAGACTAAGTGCTTTCACCTCTTCTTATTCAGGCATCATCAGAGTCATGCTGGTACTAACATTGTTCACTTTTAAATAGGAAGTTTGTGCTGACATCATATCCTGAGTGTAATGCTGGTTAACAAAGTGAACTAAAATGCAAATATTAAAATGCATATATAAAAATGGCATTGTAAAGAAGCCGCAATAGTGTAATGGCTAGAGTCCTAGCTCCACATGCAGGCATCCACAGTTCAAGCCCCACACCTGTCCACAAGCAATAAATAAATAACTTATTACAATCTCTGCAATGTTGGAACATTTATACATACTTGTATAAAACATCCAAAATGTAAAATATATACATATATCAACATTTTAATAATTAAACTTGTTTTAAAACCTATATTGCTAAGACAATTAATAATAAGACATTGCATTGCTTGTGTACAAATTTTTATATATACATAATTCTAGATGCATTTAGCTCTCCTTTTCAGAATACTGGTCACAGAAATGCTATAAGTTATGCCTGGTCTAGCTTTGGCATTTAATCTCAATTGCCATTCTGTTGCCTTAATTTTTTTTTATTCAAATAATTTTATTTTCAATTAAAATAACATTTACATATTATTTTTGAATATCATTTTAAACAACTATATACAATATTTACAATAGCCTGACATTCAGCTATATATATTGTATGTTAGTACATATAGAATTGACAGATCAGCTATCAGAGATACAATATTGATTATTGCAGATTGTACAACAAAGATATAACTTTCTTCCAAGGATTATTTACCAGTGACCTGGGATAGATTTGTAGTTCTTTGATTTTTATTTCCATCGATGCAGTTGTCTTCAGTAGAGTGTAGAATTCTTCCAGGGATAGTGGTGTATTTGAATTCCACCTTCTGATTATGCATTTCCTAGATATAGCAAGTATTGTCCATAACAAATACATATTTGTCTTATTCAGGTAGGGACCTTAATTTATATTTAGTATAATCAATGCTTTAATTAAGGTAAAGGATTCATAAATAATTCTTGTAAGAAATGATTAATTCCATTCCAATATGATTTAACTTTATTACATTCATAAAAAAATATGAATTCAGTCTGTTTTATTTGGCTTTTCACACCTCCAGCAAAAACCATTTGTAGTAGAACTGATCTTCTTAATTCTATTTGGTGTGAAAAATGCTCTATGTAAGTATTTCCAGTTAAATATTTTCCAGTACTGTGTGTTACAGGTGTAATTAACTGATAGTAAGATGTTATATTTAATTTCTGTTGTTAACTGTAATGACTACCTTTTAAGAACTGCCAGTATGATGGCTTGGGAATTGTTTTATATGCTATTAACTCTTTGTATAGATTTGAGATGGAGATTTTCTTTTCACAACTATTATATATAAATTCATATAGGAAATTTATTAGATTTGGAATTTCTTTAAATGAGGAATTATTAATTAATCTGCAGAAATCTTGAGTGTGAACCAGTCTTTTGTTGGAATATTGTAAGTTGTTTTTATCATGTGTATATCTAAAACATTTATTTTTTTACACATTGAAGCCAGCATAAGAATCTATTTTGTTTCCATGAGGTTATTATTTCCCTATATATTTTGTGATGAAAGTTCTTAGTGATAGTAAACGGGGTTAAAAGGTTAAACCAAAGTTTTACATCTATGTTTGCATTAATAAGTTTCCTAAAGGAATTGATGTAATGATTACTCAGAAAACTTTTAGAAGGTTTTGTTATATTATATTGTAAACTAATGCATAGTATGTACCAGGGTTTGTTAGATTTGTCTAGTATTAAGAATTTTTTTAACAGGTTGAATTCATTTATTAATATAACCGTTGATAATTCTTTCCAGTTGGCAAAGTAATTTGGGTTTATCCAATCTATTGTAGTTTTAAGCAGAGGTGCTTTTATATATGTTTCTATTTCTGGGAAGTTCAATCCTCCTTGTTTCCAGGGTCTTAAGTGATGAGTAAGAGCTACTCTATTCTTTTTGGGATACCATAAAAATTTTATTAAGCATGAGTTTATTTCTTTAAGAATGATTCTTTCAGGAAATAACTATATTGCTAATGCTACATATAGTATTTTTGGCAATAATAACATTTTTATTAATTGCAATCTGTCTTCAAAAGCTAATATTATTTTGTTCCATTTTTCTATATATGTTTTTATTGATTCAATAATGTTTTTATAATTTATTGATACTGTTTCGTTTAGATTTTTGCATAACACTATTCCTAAATAATTTAGCATTAAGTTCTTGTTTTCCTATGATGGATTTATCTATAACTTGTAATTCTTTTTTCTTATTTAAAAATAGAAATTTTGATTTTGATCTATTAAACTGTAGGCCTGAAATCTTATAAAATTTCTCCACTACTTCTTCTAGCTCTTCTAATGACTCTCTGGAGTTTGATAGGGTTAATAAAATATCATCAGCAAAAAGCATTATTTTCGATATGTTCTGGTCATAGACTTCTATTCCTTTTATTCTTGGACTATTACGTATTATTTCTGCAAGTATTTCTATAGCCAAAGCAAATAAAACAGGAGATAGGGAACATCCTTGTTTAGTACCTTTCTTTATATGGATAGATTCTGAGGTGAAAGAACCTAATTTAATATAGGCAAAGTTATTAATATATATGTTTTTTAGTGATATGATGATGGAAGGAGGAAATTCAAATAATGCTAAAGTTTTGAATAGATATTTCCAGTTGAGGGAATCGAAAGCTTTTTCTATGTCTAATCCGATAACAAATATTTTTCTATCTTCTTTATTCGCATAATCTATAAGGGTAAGTATCCTTTTAATATTATCATGTGTGTGCCTGTTATATAGAAATCCAGTTTGATTATTATTAATTGTCCTTGAAAGTAGGATTTTCATTCTGTTAGCTAGGATTGACAAATGTTTTGTAATCATTATTCAGTAATGGTATAGGTCTGTATGAGGTGCAAAGGTCCGATGGTTTATTATCTTTTAGAATTGGTGTTATGAGAGAGTATTTCCATGAGAGTGGTATTTTTGCTTCTGACTGGATTTCTAGCAAAGTTTTATGAAAAAGGGTGATTACTGTTGAAGGGAAGAGTTTGTACATTTCCAGGCTGGTATGATCCTGACCTTGAGTAGCATCTTACCCTCACCAAGAATGATGCCACAGTATAAAGACAAAATGATAATTTTTAACAATTGGCTAAAGTATTGGTGTCATTCAAAGGGGATTCAGTGTCTGTCAGCCTGGGACGACATGCTCAACAAGCCAGGTTGCTTTGTTAGGGACAGCTTGCACCTGTCAGCCCTGGGCTTTCAAATACTGGATAAGGCTCTTGCCACCCCCATAGTGCCTTTTTTTAGGCAAGGCTCAAAAGACAAATCCACCTCCATAGACAACACAAAGAAAAAGAAACTAAGGGTAATGCTGCTCAACGCCAGAAGTCTAAACCTCAAGATGCACACACTCGAGGCTCTCCTCAGTATGGAGAATATCAATATCTGTGCAGTAACAGAAACCTGGTTCAAGGCTCCCAAGAGCACCCCAGCACTACCAGGTTATACCTCATACCATGCTTTTCGGCCCTAAAACTCGGACTGAACCACAAAAGGAGGGGGAGTATCCATATTCATCAAAGATACCCACACCTCCAGGTTAGTGGCACTGCACGAAGCATCAGAGACCATCCATGTGCAACTAACAGTGGGCAAAACTGCCTTTCAGTTTGTGGCCTGCTACAGACCACCCTCCCAAACTCACGAACCCCACTCGGCTTTCCTGAGAACACTGGAGAATATGAAGGTCTCTCTAAACACCATTATATTGGGTGACTTCAACTACCCAAACATAGACTGGGAGCACTACTCAAGCCCCAACACTTTTGCCCAACGGTTCCTAGAATTTATAAACTCAAATGCTATGGAACAACT
>NW_025054071.1:0-9421 GCF_019279795.1 Protopterus annectens
ATATGTCCAGTTGAATACAGCTAGATCTTTGCCAGCCAAAGCTCAGGTTTTAAGCAGAAAATATCCCAAAATGTACCACTTAAATAGGCAGTAACAGAATATCAATGAATGAGACTACCCCTAACCACAATTACTGTCTATGCAGGAATTCTAATAGGCAATAAAATCTAGCAAACACTAACTGAAAAAACAGAGTCAAAACTTCCAGTTCAGTTGATATTCAATGCAAAACAAATAAATCAATTAAAATGTTGTATTATTTGAAAAAAGTGCAGATAAAAGGTACTTAAATTATCTTAAACTTCCAGTTTAATACAGTTAGATCTTAGCCGGCCAAAGCTCAGGATTTAAGCAGAAAATATTCCAAAATGTATAACTTAAATAGACATTAACAGAATATCAATGAATGAGACTACCCCTAACTGCAATTACTGTCTAAGAAGGAATTCTAACAGGCAATAAAATCTAGCAAACAATAACTGAAGAAAAAGGAGTCAAAACTTCCAGTTCAGTTAATATTCAATGCAACACAAATAAATCAATTAAAATGCTGTATTATTTGAAAAAAGTGCAGATAGAAGGTACTTAAAATTTCTTATAAGTCCAATTGAATACAACTAGATCTTAGCTGGCCAAAGTTCAGCTTTTAAGCAGAAAATATTCCAAAATGTACCTCTTAAACTGGCAGTAACAGAATATCAGTGAATGACACTACTCCCATCGGCAATTACTGTCTATGCAGGAATTCTAACAGGCAAAAACATCTAGCAAACACTAACTGAAAAAGCAGAGTCAAAACTTCCAGTTCAGTTAATATTCAGTGCAACACAAATAAATCAATTAAAATGCTGTATTATTTGAAAAAAAGTGCAGATAAAAGGTACTTAAATTCTCTTATAGGTCCGGTTGACTACAGCAAGATCTTAGCAGGCCAAAGCTCAGGTTTTAAGCAGAAAATATTCCAAAATATACTACTTAAATAGGCAGTAACAGATAATTAATGAATGAGACTACCCCTGACTGCAATTACTGTCTATGCAGGAATTCTAACAGGCAATAAAATCTAGTAAACACTAACTTAAAAAACAGAGTAAAACTTCCAGATCAGTTACTATTCAATACAACACAAATAAATCAATTAGAATGCTGGATTATTTAAAAACGTGCAGATAAAAGGTACTTAAATTCTCTTATACATCCAGTTGAATACAGCTAGATCTTAGCAGGCCAAAGCTCAGGTTTTAAGCTGAAAATTTTCCAAAATGTACCACTTAAATAGGTACTAACAGAATATCAATGAATGAGACTACCCCCAACTGCAATTACTGTCTATGCAGGAATTCTAACAGGTAATAAAATCTAGCAAACAGTAACTGAAAAAATAGAGTCAAAACTTCCAGTTCATTTAATATTCAATGCAACACACATAAATCAATTAAAATGATGTATTATTTAAAAAAAGTGCAGATAAAAGGTATTTAAATTCTCTTATACGTCCAGTTTAATACAGCTAGATCTTAGCAGGCCAAAGCTCAGGTTTTAAGCAGAAAATATTCCAAAATGTACTACTTAAATAGGCAGTAACAGAGTATCAATGAATCAGACTACCCCCGCCTGCAATAACTGTCTATGCAGGAATTCTAACGGGCAATAAATTTTAGAAAACACTGACTAAAAAAACAGAGTCAAAACTTCCAGTTCAGTTAGTATTCAATGCAACATAAATAAATAAATTAAAATACTGTATTATTTGAAAAAGGTGCATATAAATGGTACTTAAATTCTCTTATACATCCAGTTGAATACAGCTAGATCTTAGCCGGAGAAAGCTTACATTTTAAGCAGAAAATATTCCAAAATATACCACCTTAATAGGCACTAACAGAATATCAATGAATGAGACTACTCCCAACTGCAATTACTGTCTATGCAAGAATTCTCATTGGCAATATAATCTAGCAAACACTAACTGAAAAACCAGAGTCAAAATTTCCAGTTCAGTTAATATTCAATGCAGCACAAATAAATCAGTTAAAATGCTGTATTATTTGAAAAAAGTGCAGATGAATGGTACATAAATTTTTGTATAAGTTCAGTTGAATACAGCTAGATCTTAGCAGGCCAAAGCTCAGGTTTTAAGTAGAAAATATTCCAAAATGTACTACTTAAATAGGCAGTAACAGATAATCAATGAATGAGACTATTTCCAACTGCAATTACTGTCTATGCAGGAATTCTAATAGGCAATAAAATCTTGCAAACACTAACTGAAAAAAACAGAGTCAAAACTTCCAGCTCAGCTAATATTCAATGCAACACAAATAAATCAATTAAAATGCTGTATTATTTGAAAAAAGTGCAGACAAAAGGTACTTAAATTTTCGTATAAGTCCAGTTGAATACAGTTAGATCTTAGCAGGCCAAAGCTCAGGTTTTAAGCAGAAAATATTCCAAAATGTACCACTTAAATAGGTAGTAACAGATAGCCAGTGAATGAGACTACCCCCAACTGCAATTACAGTCTATGCAGGAATTCTAACAGGCAATATAATCTAGCAAACACTAACTGAAAAAAATAAGAGTCAAAACTTCCAGTTCAGTTAATATTCAATGCAACACAAATAAATTAATTAAAATGCTGTATTATTTGAAAAAAGTGCAGATAAAAGGTACTTAAATTCTCTTATACGTTCAGTTGAATACAGCTAGATATTAGCCAGCCAAAGCTCAGGTTTTAAACAGAAAATATTCCAAAATTTACCACTTAAATAGGCAGTAACAGAATATCAATAAATGAGATTACTCCCGACTGCAATTACTGTCAATGCAGGAATTCTAACAGGTAGTAAAATCTAGCAAACACTAACTGAAAAAACAGAGTCAAAACTTCCAGTTCAGTTAATATTCAATGCAACACAAATAAATCAATTAAAATGCTGTACTATTTGAAAAAAGTACAGATAAAAGGTACTTAAATTCTCTTTTACGTCCAGTTGAATACAGCTAGAGCTTAGCCAACCAAAGCTCAGGTTTTAAGCAGAAAATATTCCAAAATGTAACACTTAAATAGGCAGTAACAGAATATCAATGAGTGAGACTACCCCCGACTGCAATTACTGTCTATGCAGGACTTCTAACAGGCAATAAATTCTAGCAAAGACTAACTGAAAAAACAGACTTAAAACTTCCAGTTCAGTTAATATTCAAAGCAACACAAATAAATCAATTAAAATGCTGTATTATTTGAAAAAAGTACAGATAAAAGGTACTTAAATTCTCTTATATGTCCAGTTGAATACAGCTAGATCTTTGCCAGCCAAAGCTCAGGTTTTAAGCAGAAAATATCCCAAAATGTACCACTTAAATAGGCAGTAACAGAATATCAATGAATGAGACTACCTCTAACCACAATTACTGTCTATGCAGGAATTCTAATAGGCAATAAAATCTAGCAAACACTAACTGAAAAAACAGAGTCAAAACTTCCAGTTCAGTTGATATTCAATGCAAAACAAATAAATCAATTAAAATGTTGTATTATTTGAAAAAAGTGCAGATAAAAGGTACTTAAATTATCTTAAACTTCCAGTTTAATACAGTTAGATCTTAGCCGGCCAAAGCTCAGGATTTAAGCAGAAAATATTCCAAAATGTATAACTTAAATAGACATTAACAGAATATCAATGAATGAGACTACCCCTAACTGCAATTACTGTCTAAGAAGGAATTCTAACAGGCAATAAAATCTAGCAAACAATAACTGAAAAAAAGGAGTCAAAACTTCCAGTTCAGTTAATATTCAATGCAACACAAATAAATCAATTAAAATGCTGTATTATTTGAAAAAAGTGCAGATAGAAGGTACTTAAAATTTCTTATAAGTCCAATTGAATACAACTAGATCTTAGCTGGCCAAAGTTCAGCTTTTAAGCAGAAAATATTCCAAAATGTACCTCTTAAACTGGCAGTAACAGAATATCAGTGAATGACACTACTCCCATCGGCAATTACTGTCTATGCAGGAATTCTAACAGGCAAAAACATCTAGCAAACACTAACTGAAAAAGCAGAGTCAAAACTTCCAGTTCAGTTAATATTCAGTGCAACACAAATAAATCAATTAAAATGCTGTATTATTTGAAAAAAAGTGCAGATAAAAGGTACTTAAATTCTCTTATAGGTCCGGTTGACTACAGCAAGATCTTAGCAGGCCAAAGCTCAGGTTTTAAGCAGAAAATATTCCAAAATATACTACTTAAATAGGCAGTAACAGATAATTAATGAATGAGACTACCCCTGACTGCAATTACTGTCTATGCAGGAATTCTAACAGGCAATAAAATCTAGTAAACACTAACTTAAAAAACAGAGTAAAAACTTCCAGATCAGTTACTATTCAATACAACACAAATAAATCAATTAGAATGCTGGATTATTTAAAAACGTGCAGATAAAAGGTACTTAAATTCTCTTATACATCCAGTTGAATACAGCTAGATCTTAGCAGGCCAAAGCTCAGGTTTTAAGCTGAAAATTTTCCAAAATGTACCACTTAAATAGGTACTAACAGAATATCAATGAATGAGACTACCCCCAACTGCAATTACTGTCTATGCAGGAATTCTAACAGGTAATAAAATCTAGCAAACAGTAACTGAAAAAATAGAGTCAAAACTTCCAGTTCATTTAATATTCAATGCAACACACATAAATCAATTAAAATGATGTATTATTTAAAAAAAGTGCAGATAAAAGGTATTTAAATTCTCTTATACGTCCAGTTTAATACAGCTAGATCTTAGCAGGCCAAAGCTCAGGTTTTAAGCAGAAAATATTCCAAAATGTACTACTTAAATAGGCAGTAACAGAGTATCAATGAATCAGACTACCCCCGCCTGCAATAACTGTCTATGCAGGAATTCTAACGGGCAATAAATTTTAGAAAACACTGACTAAAAAAACAGAGTCAAAACTTCCAGTTCAGTTAGTATTCAATGCAACATAAATAAATAAATTAAAATACTGTATTATTTGAAAAAGGTGCATATAAATGGTACTTAAATTCTCTTATACATCCAGTTGAATACAGCTAGATCTTAGCCGGAGAAAGCTTACATTTTAAGCAGAAAATATTCCAAAATATACCACCTTAATAGGCACTAACAGAATATCAATGAATGAGACTACTCCCAACTGCAATTACTGTCTATGCAAGAATTCTCATTGGCAATATAATCTAGCAAACACTAACTGAAAAACCAGAGTCAAAATTTCCAGTTCAGTTAATATTCAATGCAGCACAAATAAATCAGTTAAAATGCTGTATTATTTGAAAAAAGTGCAGATGAATGGTACATAAATTTTTGTATAAGTTCAGTTGAATACAGCTAGATCTTAGCAGGCCAAAGCTCAGGTTTTAAGTAGAAAATATTCCAAAATGTACTACTTAAATAGGCAGTAACAGATAATCAATGAATGAGACTATTTCCAACTGCAATTACTGTCTATGCAGGAATTCTAATAGGCAATAAAATCTTGCAAACACTAACTGAAAAAAACAGAGTCAAAACTTCCAGCTCAGCTAATATTCAATGCAACACAAATAAATCAATTAAAATGCTGTATTATTTGAAAAAAGTGCAGACAAAAGGTACTTAAATTTTCGTATAAGTCCAGTTGAATACAGTTAGATCTTAGCAGGCCAAAGCTCAGGTTTTAAGCAGAAAATATTCCAAAATGTACCACTTAAATAGGTAGTAACAGATAGCCAGTGAATGAGACTACCCCCAACTGCAATTACAGTCTATGCAGGAATTCTAACAGGCAATATAATCTAGCAAACACTAACTGAAAAAAATAAGAGTCAAAACTTCCAGTTCAGTTAATATTCAATGCAACACAAATAAATTAATTAAAATGCTGTATTATTTGAAAAAAGTGCAGATAAAAGGTACTTAAATTCTCTTATACGTTCAGTTGAATACAGCTAGATATTAGCCAGCCAAAGCTCAGGTTTTAAACAGAAAATATTCCAAAATTTACCACTTAAATAGGCAGTAACAGAATATCAATAAATGAGATTACTCCCGACTGCAATTACTGTCAATGCAGGAATTCTAACAGGTAGTAAAATCTAGCAAACACTAACTGAAAAAACAGAGTCAAAACTTCCAGTTCAGTTAATATTCAATGCAACACAAATAAATCAATTAAAATGCTGTACTATTTGAAAAAAGTACAGATAAAAGGTACTTAAATTCTCTTTTACGTCCAGTTGAATACAGCTAGAGCTTAGCCAACCAAAGCTCAGGTTTTAAGCAGAAAATATTCCAAAATGTAACACTTAAATAGGCAGTAACAGAATATCAATGAGTGAGACTACCCCGACTGCAATTACTGTCTATGCAGGACTTCTAACAGGCAATAAATTCTAGCAAAGACTAACTGAAAAAACAGACTTAAAACTTCCAGTTCAGTTAAT
The DNA here is from genome assembly GCF_019279795.1 of Protopterus annectens. NCBI lineage: Eukaryota > Metazoa > Chordata > Ceratodontiformes > Protopteridae > Protopterus > Protopterus annectens. The sequence continues at coordinate 6,482 of NW_025054071.1, forward strand.
ATTCAAAGCAACACAAATAAATCAATTAAAATGCTGTATTATTTGAAAAAAGTACAGATAAAAGGTACTTAAATTCTCTTATACGTCCAGTTGAATACAGCTAGATCTTTGCCAGCCAAAGCTCAGGTTTTAAGCAGAAAATATCCCAAAATGTACCACTTAAATAGGCAGTAACAGAATATCAATGAATGAGACTACCCCTAACCACAATTACTGTCTATGCAGGAATTCTAATAGGCAATAAAATCTAGCAAACACTAACTGAAAAAACAGAGTCAAAACTTCCAGTTCAGTTGATATTCAATGCAAAACAAATAAATCAATTAAAATGTTGTATTATTTGAAAAAAGTGCAGATAAAAGGTACTTAAATTATCTTAAACTTCCAGTTTAATACAGTTAGATCTTAGCCGGCCAAAGCTCAGGATTTAAGCAGAAAATATTCCAAAATGTATAACTTAAATAGACATTAACAGAATATCAATGAATGAGACTACCCCTAACTGCAATTACTGTCTAAGAAGGAATTCTAACAGGCAATAAAATCTAGCAAACAATAACTGAAGAAAAGGAGTCAAAACTTCCAGTTCAGTTAATATTCAATGCAACACAAATAAATCAATTAAAATGCTGTATTATTTGAAAAAAGTGCAGATAGAAGGTACTTAAAATTTCTTATAAGTCCAATTGAATACAACTAGATCTTAGCTGGCCAAAGTTCAGCTTTTAAGCAGAAAATATTCCAAAATGTACCTCTTAAACTGGCAGTAACAGAATATCAGTGAATGACACTACTCCCATCGGCAATTACTGTCTATGCAGGAATTCTAACAGGCAAAAACATCTAGCAAACACTAACTGAAAAAGCAGAGTCAAAACTTCCAGTTCAGTTAATATTCAGTGCAACACAAATAAATCAATTAAAATGCTGTATTATTTGTAAAAGTGCAGATAAAAGGTACTTAAATTCTCTTATAGGTCCGGTTGACTACAGCAAGATCTTAGCAGGCCAAAGCTCAGGTTTTAAGCAGAAAATATTCCAAAATATACTACTTAAATAGGCAGTAACAGATAATTAATGAATGAGACTACCCCTGACTGCAATTACTGTCTATGCAGGAATTCTAACAGGCAATAAAATCTAGTAAACACTAACTTAAAAAACAGAGTAAATCTTCCAGATCAGTTACTATTTAATACAACACAAATAAATCAATTAGAATGCTGGATTATTTAAAAAAGTGCAGATAAAAGGTACTTAAATTCTCTTATACATCCAGTTGAATACAGCTAGATCTTAGCAGGCCAAAGCTCAGGTTTTAAGCTGAAAATTTTCCAAAATGTACCACTTAAATAGGTACTAACAGAATATCAATGAATGAGACTACCCCCAACTGCAATTACTGTCTATGCAGGAATTCTAACAGGTAATAAAATCTAGCAAACAGTAACTGAAAAAATAGAGTCAAAACTTCCAGTTCATTTAATATTCAATGCAACACACATAAATCAATTAAAATGATGTATTATTTAAAAAAAGTGCAGATAAAAGGTATTTAAATTCTCTTATACGTCCAGTTTAATACAGCTAGATCTTAGCAGGCCAAAGCTCAGGTTTTAAGCAGAAAATATTCCAAAATGTACTACTTAAATAGGCAGTAACAGAGTATCAATGAATCAGACTACCTCGCCTACAATAACTGTCTATGCAGGAATTCTAACGGGCAATAAATTTTAGAAAACACTGACTAAAAAAACAGAGTCAAAACTTCCAGTTCAGTTAGTATTCAATGCAACATAAATAAATAAATTAAAATACTGTATTATTTGAAAAAGGTGCATATAAATGGTACTTAAATTCTCTTATACATCCAGTTGAATACAGCTAGATCTTAGCCGGAGAAAGCTTACATTTTAAGCAGAAAATATTCCAAAATATACCACCTTAATAGGCACTAACAGAATATCAATGAATGAGACTACTCCCAACTGCAATTACTGTCTATGCAAGAATTCTCATTGGCAATATAATCTAGCAAACACTAACTGAAAAACCAGAGTCAAAATTTCCAGTTCAGTTAATATTCAATGCAGCACAAATAAATCAGTTAAAATGCTGTATTATTTGAAAAAAGTGCAGATGAATGGTACTTAAATTTTCGTATAAGTCCAGTTGAATACAGCTAGATCTTAGCAGGCCAAAGCTCAGGTTTTAAGTAGAAAATATTCCAAAATGTACTACTTAAATAGGCAGTAACAGATAATCAATGAATGAGACTATTTCCAACTGCAATTACTGTCTATGCAGGAATTCTAATAGGCAATAAAATCTTGCAAACACTAACTGAAAAAAACAGAGTCAAAACTTCCAGCTCAGCTAATATTCAATGCAACACAAATAAATCAATTAAAATGCTGTATTATTTGAAAAAAGTGCAGACAAAAGGTACTTAAATTTTTGTATAAGTCCAGTTGAATACAGTTAGATCTTAGCAGGCCAAATCTCAGGTTTTAAGCAGAAAATATTCCAAAATGTACCACTTAAATAGGTAGTAACAGATAGCCAGTGAATGAGACTACCCCCAACTGCAATTACAGTCTATGCAGGAATTCTAACAGGCAATATAATCTAGCAAACACTAACTGAAAAAAATAAGAGTCAAAACTTCCAGTTCAGTTAATATTCAATGCAACACAAATAAATTAATTAAAATGCTGTATTATTTGAAAAAAGTGCAGATAAAAGGTACTTAAATTCTCTTATACGTTCAGTTGAATACAGCTAGATATTAGCCAGCCAAAGCTCAGGTTTTAAACAGAAAATATTCCAAAATTTACCACTTAAATAGGCAGTAACAGAATATCAATAAATGAGATTACTCCCGACTGCAATTACTGTCAATGCAGGAATTCTAACAGGTAGTAAAATCTAGCCAAAAAA
>NW_025054072.1:0-9215 GCF_019279795.1 Protopterus annectens
AAGGGTACCTACCAGGGGCTAAAGACCAGGAGATAGTAGAGCGTTACAGGGTGGATAGGGACACGTGACAGCAAATAGTGGAGTGTGCCGCCGCCTGAGAACAAGAAACAACAGAGGGGAACCCATCCCAGTGGACACAAAGGTATGTGTAAGCTTGCGAATACTGGCCACAGGTACCTTCCAAAGGCCAACTGGGGATATAATGGGCATCTCACAGGCATCAGCAACCAGGGTATACACCAGATTCTGGATGCCATGTTACAATGCCAATGAGCATATATACTTCCCCAGATCTCAGCAGGTTTGGCTAGCAATATCGCCACTTCCACCGTGTGGCACAATACCGGAGGTACTGGGTGCGATAGACTTGCGCACATACAAATCAAGTCACCACCTGGGGAGCAGGGTAGACGCTACATAAACCGCAAGGGATTCCCCTCCATCAATTGCCAGGTCGTGTGCAATGCTCAGGGCATTATCATGGATGTGTGCGCTGGCAGCCCCGGAAGCTACCACGACTCCCATATCTGGCATGCCTCACAGCTGTACCAGGTATTCGCCAGGGGGGACATCCCACAAGGCCACCTCGTGGGGGATGCTGGCTATGCACTGGAGCCGTGGATGATGACTCCCATCAGAAATGCACACACACACATGCAAGAACGCCATAATGAGGCACACGCACAAACCAGAATAATCATAGAGCATGTGTTTGGGATGCTGAAATCACTGTTCCGGTGTTTGGATACATCCGGTGGAGCCCTGCAGTACTCTCCAGGCACATGTGCCCACATATTCATAGTATGTGCCATGCTACATAATATGATCCTGCGGAAGCAGCTGCTGCAGGGACATAACGGTGAAGGGCCACAAAGCCCACCACAACTGCCAAGGCCAGGCCAGGCACAGAGGGTTCAGGACCAGGAACACATTGTGCCAGCCCCAGTAGGCAGACGGAGGCGTACCCAATATGCCTATGCCCTGGCAAAGAGGGAACGTATAGCACATACTCTGACAGAGTAGGCCCCATGGACTGACACCTCCCTACCTGCACACACAGTGAAATGGACGGCACACAAACATGACTACCCGTAAAGTGTACTGTATGGGTGGCCCCATGTGTGACTCCAACATAGGCAGCCCCCAAACACTGTACACCCAACAGCCAGTGGAGCATGGAACACCAACACCCGAACAGTGCGGTCCTACAGCAGCGGCATTGCTGTATGCTGCCACGTTACGCAAGGTGTATACATATGAACATATATATATGTGTATATACATATATGTAGATAGATATAATTACATATATAGAAATATATGTACACATATACATGTAAGTACTACAGTTAAGACAGGGAATCAGAGGGATGTAAGGTGACTGAGATGTAACACGCGATATCTGTACATAGTATACATAGTGAAAGACAACCTGAGCATCCGGGAGCTTTAACAGTAGAGTATACCGCCAACCATGGAACCGGCAACATACCGAAATGCGTAACCGCGAGTCGGCAAGGTCGCCAGACCACAGTACTGTACCAGTACATGCGGGTAATAGTATGATGATATGAGGAGAGGTAGACACCACCGCCGGTGTCCGCCCACGAGGTACTGTGTGCAACCATCCCGTGAGTGCCGTGGTATGTGTTGCGGTGAGGGTGCCGTGTGTGTTGCTGTGTGAGTGTAATGTGTGTGTCTCCGTAACATGTGTATGTTGGTGCCATGTTAGAGGCAGAGTGTAATAATATGTGTAGGCATACGGTACACTAGCCACAGGCATATGTACACCAGTAGTCCAAAGTAGTAGTGAGAGCCCCACCCTGGCTAGGTGTTGTGGCGAAACGATACAAAGTGACAATGTCCCAGATTGTAGCACAGGAATATACCCACAGGAAATGGAAAGGACATATGTAATACTCATGCCCCTATGTATGACACGATATGTTAATTGCAAAACCAACAGTGGCAAAGTCACACAGCAATAGGTATGTACGGAAATACGTATGTGCTACCCCAGTACTGACCGTGACGTATCGGCCCCTAAACACCGCTGTGTGTTCTACAAGTGTCAAACAAGCAATCCCCATCTGAATAGGTGGCAACCACTGCAAACAGGCCATCCCAACAACAGGACCACAATGACTGTAAATATCTGGGACAGAATGACAAGGGATAGTCATCACGACAAACAACCGCTGATATACCACAGATGTGACGGAGGAATACATGCATCAAGCACCCCCGGGGGATACCGACACCACATGACAACAAACAACCTACAATCCCATACCAACAGACAATTAACTGTCAACTCTCCAGGAGGGATGGAGCACACAGACAACATACTGTGTATGTAGAGATGCAAGGCCCACAACCCGTATCCGTCACCTACAACCACGATACCCCCCGTACATATTAAAGGGATACAAACCGTAATAGCAGCACAAACATACAGGCAGTCAATGACATCTGCATAACCGCAACATCTCGTGTGGAAACACAATAAAAGGGCGGATGCATACTTGCATCCGTTGTTTAAAGGAATACAACAGCCATGTTACACATCCGAATGCAATCGCCATCAACAGACATCGTCAGGACAGGGACACCCACATGTCGAACCAAATCCCATACCCTACACACACAATCCACGGCTAACATCACTAAATTACCTGTCGCCACACAGGCTGCAGTTACACATAACATAACACAATACAGACCATCCCCCGAAGGTAGGGCAAATAATACCCCAGGTGGGGAACCCAACCATACCCCAGTTACGCGAAATTTTCCCAAAATGGAGTAGATGCACAGGTGATATGAAATAATTACTCACTGAGGAACAGCAATTGGTGGGATGAACCCACATGTTGCAGGTATCGGGATATAAGGATGACCCCAGGATATTCAAACCGTATGCTCATACGAACCAGCAGTGTAAAACCCAAAAAATAAAAGGAAAACCGATACAGGAGCGAAACGGGGGAAAACACCGACAAGGTATGTAGAACACCCACGATATGCGGTTGTGAAACATGATGTGTATGATGAAGCTGTACTGTATGGGAATGGTGTTTGAAAGTAATGACACTTGTCCATAATGCAGAGAGTGGTGAAAGGTGGTTATGTAGTGCTATCCTGCTGAGCATACCAACGACTGTGGACACCGTGTGCACAGCAGTGGGACATCATGTACACAGCCGAGACACCACAAGGGCTGCCACGGGGGGCATTAGAGAAACAATGCCAGACCACCGCCGATGCTGGCAGTGGATGTCCAACAAGGAAGTGCCATAGCAGGGGATAGGACATGTATGTATACTGTCACAGCACAATGGGCATATACCGTCATGTCATACGTAATGGGCGGGGCCGTATCCCCTGCAGTAGGGGATACTATGTCAACTATGTGTAATGTAAAGCTGTCAGGGTGGATATGACAGACATTATACACAGTATCACAGGCATATCATGCATAACGAATCGCCTATTGGTATGTACAATAACAGGATACATATGGCCTGTAGGTATGGGACAGAGTAGTAGCATCATAGCCATCAAATGGAAGGGACACCAAGTAACCATGCCCAAAGGATCTGTAGCAGGTGCACCGTGGGCAACAATGAAGTCTGGCAGGTCCATGTGTAAACACATGTGCAGTGTACACAGTAGTGTCACCTCCCCATGGTAGTGTCCTGTGAACAGCAGAGGGGGGTGTCAACTGCATGTCTACACAGTACCGCTGCTGTGGTGGTACCATGACTATGTGTCACCCAAACAGCAAGGGAGGTATCACATGAACAGTGCCACTGTGTGTCCCTGTGGGATGTGCACAGGACCTATGTTCCACAGCATGGTGTTTTGTTTGCGGAAGTAACACAGAAGCCCAGCCCATGCAGTGTGGCTGTGTGCACATATCCATGAGCAGTCCGTTCACACTGCCCCCCCAAATGTCATGTATGAGGAGTATATGCATCATTTGTGGAGGACATGGCCCTGTCAGAGCAGAAGACACCCCTGCGTATGTGGTATGCAGATGTGTACAGATGTGTTTTCCTTATGTCAGCCGCATATGTAAACTGTCGAGCCTGGTACACATCTGGCATGACAATGCTGTGCCATGTAAAGTTGTAGCTGTTGTGGAAGGTACACCATAAATGTGGTATTGTACCCTTGACCGTGTGTAGATGTGTGTATGCCACAGGTACAATGGCTACCTATGTACCAGCATCACACACAGTACAGATAGGTGTGGCCCTGCAGAAGGGTATCCATGCCACAGTGGAATACGGTAACCACAGGACCGTGTGGGGCATATGTGTGTACAGCAACCATGTACAATGTGATATGTATGTATGGGGCCAGTATCCATGTGATAGTCAGTGGGTGAATGTTGCTATGCAAAGGTGATGTGCATGCATCATGTGTCATGCATCCTGATGCCATGACACCCATAGGATGTATCCGCCACACTGACACCCGTAGGGTTATCGGTATGAGCTGGTGGAGCAATAATGGCGCCAGGTATGTAGGCGTGGGATATCTAGGCATGGACAGTACTCTGTGACAGCATGTTGTGTATGATGAGGGGCCCCATGACTGAGGACTGTGTAATGCCATATGTACCTGACATGTAGTAGGTACTATGATATGCTTGCACCACTGTGTGTCCTGTCCACGGAGTCATATAGCATAACATCCTGAGACACAGGGTATGATGTGCAGGTGGATTTTACGTTGCCAATACCAGAAGTGGAATGGTGCTGAAGGGCAATGTGAGGACAACGTCTGATGTGTTGGCCTCTGTACCACCCCAAACCCATGCAATGGTATGACAGGTGGCCAGCATGTGTATGTGGCGTGCTGTGGCACAAAAAGAACAAGGGTGCCGGGAAAAGGCATGGAGGCCATCAATGGGGCGGAAGCAGGGTTGTGAGGATGTGCCCCAGTGCCATTCAGAAGGTCCAGTCATGGGTGTATGACTGCAGTCCCACACGTGCAATGCAGTGCCACCCATGGGTAGTGGAGATGGTGGGGTGGTCAGGGGACACAATGTCCGACAACAGGCTAGCAGTGAATATGGGGCTGGTGCGGAGACAATACCAAACAGGTTGGTGGGACATAACAGCCAGGGACATCGGAAGGTGACATCGGGCCAGTGTCCCAGGACATAACGTGTGCATGTCAGTACCATGTATGTGTCCACAGGGACACTATGATGTCCATGTATGGATTGCAACCCTGTAGTGAGTGAGAGTGTGTATTGTTGGTAAGTACACCATTGCCTGGCGTTGCCAACATTATCTCGGTCTGCAATGCCTGGGTGACTATTGTATGTGACATCGAATGTGGATGTAGCCAAACAAACAGACATACCACCACACTGCCTGAGGCCCCACACTGCAATGTCGGCAGTCATGTTTAGGTAGCTAGCCTTGGAGCATGTGATGGACCTCGAGGACCCACCATGGCTGACAAGTGATGCACCCCCCATGTGAATATACACCACCGTGCAACAGCCTGCACATGTGCCTACATCATATGTGCATGGAACATGACCCCCCACCGTGGCGTCTGTGAACAGGTCAGTACCCCCATGTCTCTGTGTGGAATAGCATGGTCTCTACCATTGTGTACATGCTACGGGAAACGCACTGTGGTATGTGTCAGCATATGTATGTACACTGTCCATCTGCCGGGTGTCATGCCATTAACAACTGCTGTCAGCAGGCGTCAGTAGTACTGGCTGTAGTAAAATGTTCCGTGTATGCTGCGATGGGTGTGTTTCCAGGGTGTGGCTAAAGGGGCCCTGAAGCATATGTGTTCATCCACCAAAGGGGATAACCCCAGGTGCAACACACCAGACACATGAAGGTATTGTGCATGCTGAGGGTAGTGTAGGTATGGTATGTGTTGTGTAATGTGTCAGCCAGCTGGGTGGAGTGCATGCCTCAAGCATGTGTGGGGACATGGGTGTCTATTCTAGGGAAGTGTGGGTTGCTGTCAGCACATGGCAGTATCAGCTGTCTGAGGCCCAATGTACAGTATAACAACACAGACGGGATGTAACCTGTGGTGTACAATGTCAACTCTGTTCGTGTTACAATGTGTCTAGCGGTCACAAACACGGGTATGCACATTGAGCACCTATGATGCATTGTGTTAGGCAACTATCCAGGATGTGTGCAAAACACTGTGTGATGTGTGATCCCTCACCTGTGGGTGTTGCAGTCCAGGTATGTGCCTGGGAGGTAAATCCGTGTACAATCTCCAGGGTGCTGGGAGAGCATGGAGGCAGGTCCCAGTCACTGCAGAAAATTTAGTGGTGCAATAGGGGTGTGCCTTGCTTGTGTGCAGCACAGTGGAAAATGCAAGCATTGTCCCACATGACCCCATGCCGTGCCTGCCTGTTACAGCCCTGCTGGAGACAGTTATGTGACACCGCCACAGAGGCAGTATAGCATGTGAAGATGTACATGTGTGCTCCACACCCCAGGCAGATGGCTGCACGTCATGAGTGCCACAGCAGTGTGATCGACCAGGACTGTCATAGCGGTCAGATACCACAGCCCTAGGCAACAGTTGCAGTGAAAATAGGTCAATGTACAGTGTCCCTGTGTTCAGACCACTGCCTACTGTACACTTGGCTAGACACACACCCAGAGGGTAATGACACCCTGAGCCATCCCTGTCCCAGTAAGTAGCCTGTGTAATGCCATCACAGGGGGGGTCACAATAACACGTTGTATGGGGATATATTGTACCAGGTGATGTGTCATGTGTGCATATGTTGAGTTGCACACTTTCCCGTCCACAACATATCAGTGCATGATGCCTAGTGTAACATGATGTGTGGAACTGCACTGTGATCCACAACAGGGTCATCCGAGACAGGTGTGTTGTGAATGGTGTAACCCATGGTTCCCGGGGTATACACTGGTGCTGTTGGCTGCCATGCTGGGGGGCCCCCAGTGGTGCCTACAGTGGTCATACAGACATACTGCACACATTGTTCTGGCAGGAATGTCCATTGTTGTAGATGATGTGTTACTACGTGAAGGTAGGTGTGTGTTGTGAATGTTACCCATCCAGATGTGACCATCAGGTGCAGTCATGGTTGTCGACAGCATCACACCCATCCACAGCTGTCACACCCTGTCCCCAGAATGGGTATCAGCCCCCTGTACTGTGTGACTAATGTGCAGATGGCGGAACACCTACTACTGGCTGGCTAACAGTGTCATCTAGGAAGGCTATGTGATGGCTGGAATCGCCCCTCTAATGTATAATGATGGTATCCCAATGAATTACATGGAATCACATATAGTAAGCCATGGCTGGCATGTAAACCATGTACAACAATGACTGTGTGACAGACCCAAACAATGCGGAGCCATCTTGAACATGCACCCGTTAGAACTCCAAATGAGGTATCTTGCACCTATTGATGTACAACTGTCAGCTATGGGCACAGCATGGATGCAGCTGCACATCCCCCACAGGCAGTACCGCTCCATGTTGGTAGGGGGGCATTGCACCAGTACATGTGACAGTTGCTGTACTGCCACATGTACTGCATATCCATCATATAGGGGTAGCAGTGGAAGGTGACTGTCGGAGATGCCTGTACAAAAGACCATGTCCCACAGGATATGAGTTATGAGTGTACAACACCTGTGTACCGTCATCAAGCTGTGAAGTGTATGGCTGCCAGTGTACCTGTGTGACATGTTGTGCAAAGGGGCAAAAAGCATTGCATGCCCACATGTCCCACACAGGTGCATAGCCTGAACATACAATACAAATAGGGTGTTGGATAATAGCAACCCACAAGAGGTGATGGGGAGGGGTGGCAACCCACTACCACCTGTCCGGGGAAGGTGTGCATGTCCATGACACATTAGCACCTGAGATGTTTGCAGTACAGCTGTACAGGGGGGGCATGCATATTTGATCACTAATACCCTTGGGGTTCCACCACTGGCCTGTTGACAGACAGACACCAACACAATGTGCAGCATTGACATGTGCACAGCACATCACCGCTGGCTACAGTAGAACAGGGTTACTGTGTAGACATGTGCACAGAACATCTGCCAGCCACAGTCAAACACGGTATGTGTTGAACCCCACCGTCATTGTAGCCCATGCCACAGACAGATGTTCATGCATCTGTGTATGCGGCTGGGAATGTCCCTGGCCTAGCAGTATAGCTGTGTCAGTGTTGCGAACAACATACTGAATGGGCTGGGTGTGTGAGGTGTGCGTCATCGTGTATGGTCTGATGGATGATACCACAGTGCCCGCTATGTGAACATCCCTGTCCCCATAAATGGATACCTATGCTGTGCCCAACACCACGGTCCCTGTGGGAGGGATGGTGCTGTGTGGTGCACCGCCGACATGGCGGTGGCAGCAGGCACTGGATGTAGACATATGTGGTACCCATGTCAGGCCAGGTACCATCCATGTGCGGGATATCATTGTGCGGGCACATACAGCACTGTGTTGAACAATATCACAGCACATAGCACCTGTCAGGGTAATGTGTATGCATGGATGTGCGATACCAGCATGCACCATACACCCCCCCCACCAAGCAGCATGCTGCCTACCTTGCAGAAGGCCATTGTCCACACCATGATGATAGACATGTAATGTCCGTATACACATAGCAATGACATATGGAATGGACAGCCACCCTCCCAATACCAGTATCCCCCAGGTGGGACACATCCCTGTGCCATGTATGTGACATACCCTGCCATACCATGCCGCCCTGTCCAGCAAGGCTGCACGTGCCATCACAGTCATAGATGGTGCGATGGCCAAATGGCACTTGCACTATCAACTGTCCAGAGCAGTAATGTGGCACCGATGCACCTTGTGGTGTCACAGGTGCTGTGTTTTGGCGTGTACAATGTGCGCGTGCACATGCTATGTATGACCATCCCTGCTAATGTCATATGATTACACATTGTCCCATGTGTATCACATGTGCAATACAGGTGAGCCGTGGCAGGTTGTCCAACACCTGTACAGTGCTGTGTAGATGTACATGGCACAACACATGCATGTACAGGTGTCCACGTGTATGTGTGCAGTGCCACTGCTGACGTCCATAACAGCTGCGTCTGTAATGCCTAGCAACATATACACAAAATCCAGGTGAACAGTAGAACTGTGCGCACATCGGGCCACGTGCCGCGGTA
>NW_025054073.1:0-9321 GCF_019279795.1 Protopterus annectens
TTTTTTTAAAAATATATATATATATATATATATATATATATATATATATATATATATATGGTTCTAGGTTATAACATCGACAGCTCGTTCACTGACAACAGAAACATCGACTCCTCATAATCGACAAACCATAACCACGACACCTCACATGCCCGACAAACAAGTAACCGACAGTCCACAAACACGAAACCCCATACACTGCACACACCACAATAACAACAGTCAACTAACAAAACACATCCCCTATCCAAAAACCACACACAGAACACAAGCACACCAAAATCCTCACAAACCCACACTAAACCTCACACACACAACTATGTACAACCCTAACCCAAACCCTTACCCTAAGGTCCGTCACTATCGCACACTCTGCTAACCCACGCCTAACCCTAACTCACTTAACCCGCCCCTAACCCAAAAATAGTACTACCGACACTTACCTAACCCAGCCTAACCCTAACTCACTTAACCCGCCCTAACCCAAAACATACCACTACCGCACACTTACCTAACCCCTAACCCTAACTCACTTAACCCACCCCTATCCCCACAGACTGTCACTATCCACACTTACCTTACTCACACCCTAACGTCCGTCACCACCGCATACTCACACAGCCTTCTTTCCAAGTCACTATCCCTGGTGTCGGCGTTTTCATCCGTAGCGTCGGTCTTCCGAATGTCGATCATCTGGCGCCCGCTAATCCGTTGTCGGTGATGTCGGCCGTCGATCTTCTAACCTAGACCCATATATATATATATATATATATATATATATATATATATAGGAACACTTTATAATCCCGAAATTCTGAAATACCGAATTTCAGATTCCCGAGAACAGAAAGAGTATTGAAGAGGCGGATTTATGAACATTTATATGAGATACAAAAAGCAAAGGACACCAATGCATTGTACAAACACACAAAGAACTGTAAAGAAGCCACATTCTCCTTTTTTGTTTTAGAACAAGTTAAAAAAGAAATAAGAGGAGGTCCCTGGGAAGAATGGCTTGAATACAGGGAACTGTATTGGCAAATTTTATTAGAGGCCAACAAATCACCAGGCTTAAATGAATGTATCTCAATTATTCCAGCTCTCAAACTGAGATCAATTCAAGTTTGAAACTCATTAAGTAGTTCTATGAACAGTAGAGGGCACTGTTGTCTATGCTTCTGTTTTTTATGTACCTACTACAATTACTGTGCACATAAATACATTTATCAGTTTTTAACCTAACAGCTTCATTATATTGTGGGTTCTAGAAACCTAATTGACTACAATATTTTTTAATCAATACCTCTGCTTTTAAATACTGTAATTATTTTAAAGGAAAAGTTTTTTACATATTTATTAGATGATTTTAAATCACTCACAATTTTATTATAATGAGCTCCTCAGACTGTCACTATTTTCATTGGTTTTAACTTAGATGCTTGAATGTTATTGGTCTATTTAAATGTATTGGCTTATATAATGCTTAATTAGTTAATTCATTTTGTCTGATGAAGTCTAAGCTACAGGCTGACGAAAACGCATGTACTGGATGTGTAATAGCGTATGAACTCTGTGACCTAGTTTTGGACGTTTATACTTTGAATAAAGTGCGGATTGTGCACTGTCTCTGGATTCCTTTTGTTATCAGTTTTGTGTTTTGCTGGCTCCTTTGGCTGTTTTCTTGGTTGGGAGCACAGCTATGGCAGACAGCTCACACTCATCTTGCCATGAGGAAGTAGGGCAGACCAAGTTTATCGGACAGCTCACTGAGCTGATAGAGTTACTCACGCCGATGTGCTGCTCTGACTGGCAGGAAGTCAACGGACTATCTAACAAGCAGGAAGGGACCGAAAGGTTGAGAGGAACCAAACAGAAGAGGAAAAGGCTATATCATGATTCCGGCTCTACGTCCGAAGATGGGGCAGAACCGAACGGTGGCACATTTGACCCTGCCAATACACCAGCAATTTTGGGCTCTTCAACTACAGGAGAACTTTCTTCCGGAGCACAAGCCATCAATGGGCGTGTTGGGACTACTTCTAAAGCTACGGGCAGCAATGCTCCAGGTACTGTTCCGATTCCACCACCTAATGAGTATTTTAACAATGACAATTTAACTGACTGGCTACATAACCAGTGTGGATTTAATATTTCCACGAATAATGATGATTCACCACAGGATGGTGATTCCTATAGTGTTAAATTAGATAAATTGCATAAATGTATGTACAAATACAAAATGTTATGCATTGAAAATTGTATCTTACAACCTGCATTAAGCACAATATTGTACCTAAGGGGCTCAGGGTTTGGAAATACCCTAATAATGTTGAGATAGGGACTGCATACCATAAAGACCTTATAGACATTTTTAATAGATGTGGTTTAGAAATTTTATGACGATTATTAAAGAAAACACTAAACAGCTAGCTGACCTTGAGGATGAAATTGTTGCTTTAGATAATTTTATCAAACATGATTTGTTCTTCGAAATAAAACAGGAAAAAGACAAATATTTTAATTTAAGGTTAGAAATAGATGCAAAATGTAAAACGCTAGAGCAGAGGAAAATTAATAAACTTAAGAGGGACTTGGATGAATATAAAAACAATGCGAATTACCCATCACCACCATTCAGGGGAAACGCACATAATGTCAAAAACCAGACTGACTACATGAGAGGTAATAATTATAAAGGTCAATATAAAAATAAAAACACAGAATGGGTTTTTGAGGACTATGACAATGAATTTCCCCCATTAGAGGACCTAGAGTTACCATATAATGTTCACAGAAAAGGGCAAGGCCCTCAGAATTTTCAGAGAGGGGGAGGAAGAAGGGGGAGAGGGAGGTATTAAGGAATACCCTCTATACCCCCACCACCACTGTTCCCCCACTCACTAGTCCTTTAACCCTTTCTGCATCTTTTACTGAGAGTGATACCAATGGTGATACTGAGATCTTACATACAGGTACTACACATTCCCTCAATAATTTTTCTATTTACAATTTTAGCAATATCATTTTAAATAAGGGACACTTTGATCTCCTCAGTAAGGGATTTAAATTCATTCCAAGTACTCGAGGAGACCTAGTTAAAACCATTATTGATATGAAGCTGTTTCTTAGGAAAATTAACTTGAAAGCTACTTTACCTCCAGCACCATCTAACACTGAACAACCACAAGGTGGCCTTACAAGACGCAGATTTACAACCCTCCGCTTCTCCCACAACTGAAAAACCTTGAGATGGTATTGGAAAATGGGATTCAAAAGAATTTAAACAACAACATTTAAAGTACAACTTAACAAAGGAGGAATATGCAACACTAGAAGAATTAAAGAAGAACACATCAATTAGAATCATGAAACCAGATAAGGGAGGAGGAGTAGTTATAATGGAGAACATTATATACTGAAGGAAAAATGAACAATATTCTTCGTGAAGAAACCAAGTATAGAAATGTTTCCATGGATGAGGTTGAAGTGGCTTATCAAAAGATAGACATGGCACTTGATCACATGATTATTGAAGGAACAATAAACAACAACATGCATAAGTTTCTATCAGTGCCTAAACCAAAGGTTCCAATTATATTTGGTATTCAAGGTCCACAAGAATGTACCCACCACTCAGACCGATCGTGTCGGCTGACTGCTCAAAGACGCTGCCTATGGCCAAATTTGTGGACAACAAGATCAAACATATTTGCAACAACTTTAGTCACATTCTGAAAGACTCATGGGACCTACTTAGGAACATTACATCTACCCTCTATTCGGAGAATTTAATTTTTGTTACCATTGATGTGGTGGACCTTTTCACTTGTATCCCACACAATGAAGGAATGAGGATCTTTGAGGACATTATTTTTATGGACAATACCTTGACACACATAGAAAAGGTTGCTGTAGTGGGACTTATGGACAACATTTTGAAATATAACTTTCTAACATTTAATGGAGAATTTTTCCAGCAAACAAAAGGGGTAGCAATGGGGGCGGCGTGTGCACCCACTTATGCTAACATAGTCCTTGCAGGTTGGGAATTGAACTACATTTTGAATTCTGAATTCCGACAATATTGGTCCTTATATCGACGCTTTTCGATATTGTTATCTTTTGGACCGCGGGTAGTGACCAACTATCTCTCTTTTTGGAGTATATCAACCACACCACCTCTTTTTTGAGCTTTACACACACAAGCTCGGTAGACAGACTTCAATACTTGGATGTGGAGGTCCAAAAGAACAAAATTTCTAAAGATTTTGAGACCAAAATATTCCGGAAAAATACGTTCTGCAATTCCTACCTACACTTTCTAGGCACACCCCCACTGCAAACATTAAGCCAAATGACACTTCAAGGAGGTCAATGACAAGCAAGGATCAAGATTTTATGTAACATTAGAAGCCATGTTCCTCGCTAGAGGATACCACTGAGTTCATAAAACAGGACGAAGTTGAACAACACAGAAAGACCACCAAACCACAAGCATGCCCAAACACAAAGCCTATGGAGCACACCACTGAGTCAGACAAATTATCAATATAAATCATACCTCAGTTGAATCTGATCATCACTGAAGAATTATCTTGGAATTTAATTACCAACTCCAAGATACATGATCCTCAATGAGTGGTACTCATCTTCTTTTCTAGATATACTCTAACATAAAATAAAAACACCAAAATGTATATAAAATGCATGAAGGTTAAAAAAGCTGAGAATAATCTCAACAAAAAGATCCTCATCACTACTTCTGGAGAGGCATGCCTATCAATACCTATAACATTTCTACATTTAGAAAATGTCCCTATATTTCACTAAAAGAGAATTTATTGAAATAAGGACATAATATATATATAATTGGTTCATTCAACTGAGTCCATGTTTCATCTCAATAAAATGCAGTTCAGACATGTTGAAGAGAAAGAGTATTGCCATGGATTTATGAACATTTATATGAGATACAAAAAGCACCAATGCATTTGTACAACACACAAAGAACTCAAAGAAGCCACATTCTTTTGTTTTATAATCAGTTAAAAAGAACAAGAGGAAATTCCTGCAGAATGGTTTAACATGGAACTGCATGCCATGTACCTTTTATTAGAGGCCAACAAATCACAGGCTTAAATGAATTTATCTCAATTATTCAGCTTCAACTGAGATCAATTAGCTTGAACTCATTAAGTAGTTCTATTATCAGAGTATAATTACACTATGCTTGTTTTTATGTACTACTACACTATCAGCACATAAATACATTTATCATTTTAACCTAACAGTTTCTCATTATATTGTGGTTCTAGAAACCTAATTGATTCAATATTTTTAATCATTGTAATTATTTTAGCTATGTTTTACATATTTATTAGATGATTTTAAATCACTCACACTTATTATAACATTCTCAGACTGTCATTTTCATTGGTTTAACTAGGATGTTTGAATACATTATTCTTAAAATGCATTATTTGTTACAATGCTTAATTATTAATTCATTTTGTCTGATTTAGTTCAGTTATAATTTAAAACGATGTACTGGATGTATTAGCTATTTAACTCTGTGATCTATGTTTTGACGCTTTTTATACTTTTGAATAAAGTGCGGATTGTGTGCGCTGTCTCTGGATTCCTTTTGTTATCAGTTTTGTGTTTTGCTGGCTCCTTTTGGCTGTTTTCTTGGTTGGGAGCACAGCTATGGCAGACAGCTCACACTCATCTTGCCGTGAGGAAGTAGGGCAGACCCCCAAGCTTATCGGACAGCACACTGAGCTGATAGAGTTACTCACGCGCTGTTCTGACTGGCAGGAAGTCAACGGACGTATCTAACAAGCAGGAAGGGACCGAAAGGTTGAGAGGAACCAAACAGAAGAGGAAAAGGCTATATCATGATTCCGGCTCTACGTCCGAAGATGGGGCAGAACCGAACGGTGGCACATTTGACCCTGCCAATACACCAGCAATTTTGGGCTCTTCAACTACAGGAGAACTTTCTTCCGGAGCACAAGCCATCAATGGGCGTTGGGACTACTTCTAAAGCTACGGGCAGCAATGCTCCAGGTACTGTTCGATTCCACCACCTAATGAGTATTTTAACAATGACAATTTAACTGACTGGCTACATAACCAGCGTGGATTTAATATTTCCACGAATAATGATGATTCACCACAGGATGGTGATTCCTATAGTGTTAAATTAGATAAATTGCATAAATGTATGTACAAATACAAAATGTTATGCATTGAAAATTCGTATCTTACAACCTGCATTAAGCACAATATTGTACCTAAGGGGCTCAGGGTTTGGAAATACCCTAATAATGTTGAGATAGGGACTGCATACCATAAAGACCTTATAGACATTTTTAATAGATGTGGTTTAGAAATGACGCATTATTAAAGAAAACACTAAACAGCTAGCTGACCTTGAGGATGAAATTGTTGCTTTAGATAATTTTATCAAACATGATTTGTTCTTCGAAATAAAACAGGAAAAAGACAAATATTTTAATTTAAGGTTAGAAATAGATGCAAAATGTAAAACGCTAGAGCAGAGGAAAATTAATAAACTTAAGAGGGACTTGGATGAATATAAAACAATGCAATTACCCATCACCACCATTCAGGGAAACGCACATAATGTCAAAACCAGACTGACTACATGAGAGGTAATAATTATAAAGGTCAATATAAAAATAAAAACACAGAATGGGTTTTTTGAGGACTATGACAATGAATTTCCCCCATTAGAGGACCTAGAGTTACCATATAATGTTCACAGAAAAGGGCAAGGCCCTCAGAATTTTCAGAGAGGGGGAGGAAGAAGGGGGAGAGGGAGGTATTAAGGAATACCCTCTATACCCCCACCACCACTGTTCCCCCACTCACTAGTCCTTTAACCCTTTCTGCATCTTTTACTGAGAGTGATACCAATGGTGATACTGAGATCTTACATACAGGTACTACACATTCCCTCAATAATTTTTCTATTTACAATTTTAGCAATATCATTTTAAATAAGGGACACTTTGATCTCCTCAGTAAGGGATTTAAATTCATTCCAAGTACTGAGGAGACCTAGTTAAAACCATTATTGATATGAAGCTGTTTCTTAGGAAAATTAACTTGAAAGCTACTTTACCTCCAGCACCATCTAACACTGAACAACCACAAGGTGGCCTTACAAGACGTAGCATTTACAACCCTCCACTTCTCCCACAACTGAAAAACCTTGAGATGGTATTGGAAAATGGGATTCGAAAAGAATTTAAACAACAACATTTAAAGTACAACTTAACAAAGGAGGAATATGCAACACTAGAAGAATTAAAGAAGAACACATCAATTAGAATCATGAAACCAGATAAGGGAGGAGGAGTAGTTATAATGGAGAACATTATATACGAAGGAAAAATGAACAATATTCTTCGTGAAGAAACCAAGTATAGAAATGTTTCCATGGATGAGGTTGAAGTGGCTTATCAAAAGATAGACATGGCACTTGATCACATGATTATTGAAGGAACAATAAACAACAACATGCATAAGTTTCTATCAGTGCCTAAACCAAAGGTTCCAATTATATTTGGTATTCCGAAGGTCCACAAGAATGTAAGCGACCCACCACTCAGACCGATCGTGTCGGCTGACTGCTCAAAGACGCTGCCTATGGCCAAATTTGTGGACAACAAGATCAAACATATTTGCAACAACTTTAGTCACATTCTGAAAGACTCATGGGACCTACTTAGGAACATTACATCTACCCTCTATTCGGAGAATTTAATTTTGTTACCATTGATGTGGTGGACCTTTTACTTGTATCCCACACAATGAAGGAATGAGGATCTTTGAGGACATTATTTTTATGGACAATACCTTGACACACATAGAAAAGGTTGCTGTAGTGGGACTTATGGACAACATTTTGAAATATAACTTTCTAACATTTAATGGAGAATTTTTCCAGCAAACAAAAGGGGTAGCAATGGGGCGGGGTGCACCCACTTATGCTAACATAGTCCTTGCAGGTTGGGAATTGAACTACATTTTGAATTCTGAATTCCGACAATATTGGTCCTTATATCGACGTTTTCTTGGATATTGTTATCTTTTGGACGGGGGGTAGTGACCAACTATCTCTCTTTTGGAGTATATCAACCACACCACCTCTTTTTGAGCTTTACACACAAAGCTCGGTAGACAGACTTCAATACTTGGATGTGGAGGTCCAAAAGAACAAAATTTCTAAAGATTTTGAGACCAAAATATTCCGGAAAAATACGTTCTGCAATTCCTACCTACACTTTCTTAGTGCACACCCCCCCCCCAAAAAAACATTGTCAAAGGACAATTTGTTAGAGGTTGTTGAATGACAAGCAAGGACGAAGATTTTTATGTGGAATGTAACACGCTAGAAGCCATGTTCCTCGCTAGAGGATACCCACTCGAGTTCATAAAAAACATTAGAACGGAAGTTGAACAACACAGAAAGACCAAATTTAAACCCATAAAAGGATGTCTAAATGACAAAGCCTTAAGTGAGCACACCACTAAGAGTCAGACAAACATCAACATAAATCATACCCCAGTTGAATCTGACTATCAATCAGCACTTATCTTGGAATTTAATGGCTTCAACTCCAAGATAAAAAGCATGATCCTCAATGAGTGGGAAAAATTCATCTCTTTCTCAGATATACCGAACATAAAAGGAAAAACACCAAAATGGTATATAAAAATGCACGTAGCATAAAAAAAGTTTTAGAGAACAATCTCACAAAAGATCCTCATCACTACTTGGAGAGGGCATGCCTTAATAACACCTCATATGGAACATTTCATTGTGGGCACTGTAAACAATGTCCCTATATTTCCAACAAAAAAGAAATTTACATTGAAATAAGGGACATTAATATATATAGCACTGGTTCATTCAACTGTGAGTCCCAGGGAGTGGTTTACCTTGCAATGTGTACAAAATGCAGTTCGTATTATGTTGGGAAAACAGAAAGAGTATTGAAGAGGCGGATTTATGAACATTTATATGAGATACAAAAGCAAAGGACACCAATGCATTGTACAAACACACAAAGAACTGTAAAGAAGCCACATTCTCCTTTTTGTTTTAGAACAAGTTAAAAAGAAATAAGAGGAGGTCCCTGGGAAGAATGGCTTGAATACAGGGAACTGTATTGGCAAATTTTATTAGAGGCCAACAAATCACCAGGCTTAAATGAATGTATCTCAATTATTCCAGCTCTCAAACTGAGATCAATTCAAGTTTGAAACCATTAAGTAGTTCTAATGAAC
>NW_025054074.1:5000-7500 GCF_019279795.1 Protopterus annectens
CCACCCTTTCCATGCTAGTGGGTGGAATGTCCCCACAGGCAGAAATTTTTGAGCTGGTGATTGAGAGGTGATGCGAATAGGTCTATCTGTGGCATTCTTACTTTCTTTGAGATGGTCTTGAAGATGTCCGGTGCAGCTTCCATCTCGTGGGCATCCCGGGCGGTTCTGCTTTAATATGTCTGGCATAGTGAGTATTGTCTTTCCCGGTACAAATATTGCCTGGTGGGACTGGATGTTGTAGCTGAGTGCCAGGGTCCACAGCCCAAGGTCATTCTGCATAGGTATGAATGAGTGCCTCCCTGTTTGTTGATGTACCGCATGACTGTGGTGTTGTCTGTCCTTATCATCAACTGGGCCCCTCTTGGAGAAAATGGTTTGAACTTTTGGATTGCCAGTTTTACTGCCAGCATTTCTTTTAGGTTGATGTGCAGGGTGAAGTTGATCCTGTGTCCACAATCCTTGCACGCATTTGTCCAGCATGTGGGCCCCCATCCTAGGTCTGAAGCTGTCTGTTGTGATGGTCTGCTTGTTTGACATTCTGGGGCGAAAGGGTAGGCCTGGGTTTGACTGGCATGCCTGAGCCCAACACCCGTTAGGGAACTCCTGTTTTAAGCATGGAATTAGTGGATTTCTGTTTCTAGACTGTGTCTGTGTTGGGACCATAAATTCTTTTAGGTACCACTGTAGTTTTCTTCATATGTAGTCTGGCAAATGGAACCAAGATTATGCATGATGCCATGAAGCCCAAGGCCTCCAGGTACTTTTTCTTGCTGTTAACTTGTTCAGTTTTGTTAGTGCCAAGAAGTAAAGAGTGAAGTTCTTTTGTTTTTCTGTAGTCAGGAATGCCATTTGTTTTACTGTGTCCAATTCCGCCTCTAAGAATGGGCAAGTCCTTGTTTGGGATGGTATCAGCCTTGACTTTGTAAATTGACTGTGTATCCCAGTGCTTGTAGCAAGTAAATGACCCTCTTTGTAAATCTGTTGTCAGCTTGCTTTTGTTGTCCCTTTGTAGCAGGCAGTCAGTCCAGGTATGGGTGGTAAATTTGAATTCCCTGTAGTCTCGCAATGGCGCATTACTGATGCCAGGCATTTTGTGAATACCTAAGCCAGTAGATAAGCCAAAGGGCAATGCTGAGAATTCGATAGTGCTCTGATCCTGCAAGAAATCTGAGGTATCTTTCTGCAGATTGGTCGAATGGGGAGCCTGCAGGTATGCCTCCTGAGATCTGTTAAGTAGAGTTACCAGCCAAGACCTTTGCCCAGCATGGGAAGAAGTTGCTGTAGGGTCAGCATTTTGAATTTTGGGACAATGATGTATGTATTGTGACAGGTCGAGAATTGGTCTCCAACTTTTTCCTTTCTTGGAACTAGGTGAATAGTCTGAATAGAACCCCTTCCTTGCTTCCATGCTGTTGGCACTCTTTCCACAGCTCCCTCATGTTTGCTAACTCCATTATTCTGCTGAGAGCCTCTGTTTTTTGATTTGGAGGTAGATTTGGCATTCCTCTTTGACTGGTAAAGGCGTGGAAGTGAAACCGTAACCTTTGATCTATGGTTTGTAAAATCCACTTGTCTTTTGTTATGTAGCGCCAGTTCTTGAAATAAGGTTAACTTTCCTCCGCCTCCAGAGGAGCTGCTATTTGTTCCCTGGTAGGCGGATTTCTTAGGTTGTTAAGTCACTGTGGTTGTGCTGATGTAGTGGCAGTGGCTGTGTCCAGCCTCTGTTGTTACCTTGCCACTGTCGCCCCTCTGTGGCACCTCCTGATTGGTTTCTGCCTCTGGGAACGCCTCTATTCCTGCCCTTTGAAATTTTGTGGAGTCAGGAAAAGGACCAAATTTTTGGCAGGCCAGTTCCTGCTAAACCTTGGGGTTGAACCTGCAAGAAATCTTTAACAGTTTGAACAGATTTTGCCTTTTCTTCCATTTTCTTCATAACCTGCTGGGCAGGTGTACCAAACAAACTTGTTCTTGTCCATAGGAGCATCTAGCAACTTAGCTTTAACATGATCCGTAAAAGCTTCTTTGTTCCTTTTTAGCCATGCATGCCTTCTCTTATCACTGCAGCTCTTCGTCATGGCTGGGATCTAAATGAAGCCTCCAGTGCATCATAGCCACATTTTAAGGAATGGTTGCTAACCTTGTTGTATGTTATTTACCATCTCTAATACATACATATTATCAAGAGATCGTCATCAGTGGTTAGTTTTTTAGTTAACTGATCAAGCATAAACTCTTGCTGTATTGTGGTCGCGTGAAACTGACAGTTTAAAGTTTTCTAGCTGAGAGAGTAGCTGAAGTGTAGACTCTTTTACTCCCCATCTGTCTAATGTGACCTTGCTTCCTTCTTCAGAAGGAATACGGGTTTTAGCTATGCGTCGCTGGCTACTGCCTTGGGACCCTGGGATATAGTTTCTGGGTCTGCAAGTGGGGCCTTGTAAAGGTGGTGATGAGTATCTGGCACCCTGTAAAATCTGTCTGGTTTGGCAGGGCTGGGGGTACA
>NW_025054075.1:0-9212 GCF_019279795.1 Protopterus annectens
TGCTGATATAATTGTGGGTATCAGCATGCCTGATACAGTAAAAGGAGTATGATTGTCTTGCTGTTTTCTACACCATGGTAAGTCCTGGTGTATCATCAGCACATGTTGGCATACTGGTGGTAAGGATGTCAACAGGCTACATACATAGGTAGCACAGGGATAAGGTAATGAAAGTATTGATCGCAATGATGGACATTTAAACTGCAAGTGGCATGTTGCCCACACTGGACTCTACAATCACGGATGTTTGGGGATACTTGATATGTGTGTGCAGTACTACACGACGGTAAAGGACACACAGAGACACCCTGTACAAGCTCACATCTCATACCATGCTAGACAGCTAACACAAAACTAACTGTCACAGGAGGGAGAGTCTCCATAAATGTCAGGATACTGTGGTGACAGGATAGGTAGCCATCCTACTAAGTATGGAACCACTGGGTGAGCTCAATGTCATTGACTGACATGTGTATTGGTGCAGGTATGAGCACCTGGAACCTGTCCAGTTGGCCCAGCACCATCCCTACGACGATTTACATGGTCTGTGCACTTGTGTGTGAGGACTGAACGCCCTGTGCCATCAGACACAATACTTTATTTCCATGTACATGTGTATAGTACCTGCATGTTGCACTGTTACCTACTGGAAGTGGTACAACATTTGCTGACGAACTACCTTGCAGCCCTGCTTGCTGGCAACTTTGTTTTGCATGCATGTTTTGCTTGCAGTTACCCTGAACACTGAATTCCACCTGCAATGCAGATTCTGAACTTCTGTGGATTCCTAGTGACATCTGCATAACTTTTACTATACGTATGTCCGCCAACATCTCCCTTGACAGAGCGTCACTGTTTGTCCTGTTCGCATGTCGTTGCCTGTGACATATTGCGCCATGGCTTCCCTGGCATTTTGACCATGAGCAGTCATATATGCCAGCGCTAACTAATCACAGGCACTACACCCTCACATACTCACCTTCTGAACCTTGTTCCCCATTGGCCTATGTGCTGTTAATCACCATGCTTAATCCACAATACTATGGTAGCATGTGCAAGGTCTTGTCAGTCACCTCTATGGTACAGTTGTGGAATCTGTGGTCGTGACAATGTCACAGCTGCCATAATACCGATCAACCCTCTCCCCTACCGCGAACGGCCTGTAACATATCTGTGAGATGCAGCTCTCAGTTCGCTCTGGTGCACTGCTACGGTTGTGTTGGAATTGCCTTTATTGTCGGTGCGGTGGGGTCCGGCTCACCAGGCTGGACAAGGGTGAAGGTCACAGTGATATGCCCGGTGGGGCACTATGGTCCACCACTTAACACAAGCATACAGGTCAAGTCAAAGGCATGGACACATATGACTCAGTCATTGTCCGTGCCTATAATGACCTGTGATGTCCCTCCCTGGACTACATGATGGGGAACATAGAAGGCTCTCTGAGCATGTGGCACGAGGCTGGTATGATGACCTTGGTTGGCATCCCATGCCCTCACCAAGAATGTGCTGAAGTATTACTGAATGATGATGATGAATTACTGTGGGTACAACTTACCCCAGCTGAAAGGTTCCTAGCATGTAGTCCACTGCATTGCTATGGAACAGCTTGTTACCACTCACAACAGGTGAAAACATGCAGCACCTGTTCATCAACAACATGTAGACTATATGCCCCAGACCATTTGATGTGTATCCCTCGCTGCTGGGGATGATACCATATACAACTCACACTGTATATACACATACCACATTTTGCAGCACCCGCACAGAAAACCACAGTCATAATGTTATCCCGATTACACCAAATACCATGTATTCACATGTGGCGAAGCGTCAGACATGGGGCAACTATTAGAAGGTCACAGAGTATATATGTGTATTTTGGCACACACATACATCATATGTGTGCATTGCCATTACTGGTTTAATCGATGTCATGCATTATTGTGAACAACAACCCACACACATGGGCATTCCTGTGTGTGACAAAAAACCTACACGTGGCATTGTGTTGGAATTCAAAACCATAACTTAACTTTGTGCTTCTTGACAGTAGTAGAGGCCTTGACGGTAGCAGGCGTGCTATTTGCATTCCTGGGAGATTTGCCCTCCTGCTGTACTTGTAGGGTGCTGACATCACATTTCCTGTTTACAGATTGGAATAACCACAGCAGCTGGTGTATTTGTACTGGTTGCCAAGGGTCCAGTTCTCTCACACATGTAATTGCACACACACCTACTTTGCCCCCCCCACACACACACTTATGGGATTCAAACCCCTACCTATTTTATGTTATGACACTGATCACGAGATGCAATGTGGTAACCGCACTATTTGCATTACTGGGAAAGTTCTCAACCTCTAAACTTTACTTATAAGGGGTGCCAGCTTGTCATCAGTGTTTAGAAAAGAGGAATGTGCATCATGTAGTATGTTTCTCCTGAAGTTACCAAAGGACATTTCTTTCATACAAATTGCACACACACACACTAATCCCCCTCCACACACACTGAGCATTTGCAGGATTCAAACCCCTACTTAACTATGTTATGACACTCGAGATGGACACATTAGCAGAGAGCACTATTCACATTACTGGGAAGTTTCCCTTCTCTGGCTGTACTTATAGGGTGCTGACATCATCAGTGTTTAGAAAGGGGAATGTGCATCCTGTAGTTAAATGTTCTCCTGAGATTTGCCAAAGGACATTTCTCTCATACAGAATTGCACACACACTAACCCCCCCTCCACACACACTGAGCATTTGCAGGATTCAAACCCCTACCTACCTATGTTATGACACTCAAGACAGACGCATTAGCGGAGAATGCTATTCACATTACTTGGAAGTTTCCCTTCTCCAGTTGTACTTATAGGGTGCTGACATCATCAGTGTTTAGAAAGGGGAATGTGCATCCTGTAGTGTGTTCTCCTAGTTGCCAAAAGGTTGATTTCTCACACAGAATTGCACACACACTAACCCCCCTCACCCAAACACACACACTGAGCATTTGCAGAATTCAACCCCCTACCTAACTATGTTATGACACTCGAGACAGACACATTAGCGGAGCGTGCTATTCGCATTACGGGGAGGCTTCCCTTCTCCGGCTATACTTATAGGGTGCTGACATCATCAGTGTTTAGAAAGGGGAATGTGTATCCTGTAGTGTGTTCTCCTAGTTGCCAAAAGGGACATTTCTCTCACACAGACTTGCACACACACTAACCCCCCCTCACCCACACTGAGCATTTACAGGATTTAAACCCTTCCCTAACTATGCTATGACACTCGAGACAGACGCATCAGCGGAGCGTACTATTTGCATTACTGGGAGGTTTCCCTTCTCCGGCTGTACTTATAGGGTGCTGACATCATCAGTGTTTAGAAAGGGGAATGTGCATCCTGTAGTGTGTTCTCCTAGTTGCCAAAAGGGATATTTCTCTCACACAGAATTGCACACACACCACCCCCGCTCACCCACTGAGCATTTGCAGGATTCAAACCCCTACCTAACGATATTATGACACTTGAGGGAAATGCATTAGCAGAGCACACTATCCGAATTACTGGGCATCTGTTCTGCACCTGCAGTATTTATAGGGTGCTGACATCATTATTTATACAGAGGTATGTACATCTATTACTACCTGTCAGGTGGGGGATAACATATATATGCATTTGCAGCCACCTACTTCAGGGTCAGATATGCACATCAGCACTGGCAGGTTATGTTTTATACCATGCTTCATGACCACAGGACCTGTAACACACAACACAACCAGTTCAGACCACCCCTCCCACATCCACAGGACACACACTTTTAGCTTCCTGGGAACAGTGCCAAGATATGAAGGTGTGTTCACATACACCATTCAGTTGTTACTTACACGTCAGGTACCGTTATATTGTGTGTGGGAACTACTCAGGCCTCTACAACATTATCCTACAGCCACTACAATTTGTGAGTCCATGTGCAGTGCAGGACCCACTCACCACAGCCACAAGGGAATACATGATTGCACCTGACCATCTGCAGCATGGGTACTCACTGTTCCACACCAGAGGTGGACCACCATTGTTGATATCTGACCATACCCACCCCTTTCCCTGGACATCCATATCCCATCCCCACCCCAGGCAAAGGTTGTCACTGCAAACAAAGTGTATTTATCAAAAGCAGACTTTGCACTTGTGAAGACTGGGGTGGAAGACTTCAAAGGACCCATGCTGGGGGATTATTACAGCAGGCCACACTGCGCCAATCGCCACATTGACAATTGCATTCTATGAGCATGTGGAAGGTTTGCATTGATCATGCTATCCCAAATATACCCATGACTCCTCTACAACAGGACACCTGTCGGGTGTACACCATGCCATATATGAGCTGTCAACGAAGATGGAGATGAGCTAATACATTTGCAAACATTAGCCCACAAAGGGAGGAACATCTCTGAACAGTACTGGCACGACACTTCCAATCCCTCATAATCATCATGACAAAGTGTTGACAGTGAGAATTGTCCAGTTTTCACTGCAGATTAAGGCTCCCCTCAGTCTGTTACTGATGCCCACTTACTGTTAGAGGTCCTCACCAACCCTCTTCCAGCAAACACCAGCCACATGGATGTGGCATAGCAAAGTCAACCCTGGGATTTCCACTTTGTGTCCCTGCTTGATGAAGGCACAGCACACACCCTAGCCTCAAGCGATTTGCCTTATGTGACCTACTACAGTGGCACAGTAGCCCCCTGCCCTGTACTGGGGAGAGCAGGCGCCAAGCACTCTGGCTAAGCTTTCATTCCCTAGGGCAAACAGCCTAGTATTGACCTCTACACCCATATGTTTAATTGTCAGATGCACAATATTTGTTGCTGATAGACTGTTTGCAGGTCTTTATTGCCATAGCATTCCCTGTTTCTATGAACAACTTGTGTATCTGTGGAAGATGTTTTGAATATGAGAGAGGCTCCACTATATCACTTATGTCTCTGTAGTTATTTAACTGTGTGCACTGGGCAGAATTGCTGTAATGTGGTTGGTTCCTGGAATAACATGTACAAATACCAGATATGTGACCAACTGCTAAACTGAGATATGGCCTAAGTGTGTGAGCATGCCCAGTTCAGGCTTTCCATGGCATGTTGTTGTCTGACATATGTCTCATTTATCAAAGTGTCGAGCATGCCCAGTGTGAGCTTTCCATATGTTGAAATCTGCGGTCCACCACATTTGTGGATGAGTGTAAACTTCAACAATATCTCCACGTTTATGGTTGTGTGTTGGGTGTCATGTTGTGTACCTTTACTGGCCAGCTGCTTTTGTGTCTGAACACAACTGGGAGTTATACTGTGCCTGCAGGGTTTGCATGGGATACTTTGCATACAGTTGTCAACATCCTTTCATACTGACCAAACACTGTAGTACCGTATAGTGTACTGGTTCAGTACTTTCACTGGTGGTGGACAGTATCCTGGGCTTTAGTCCTATCACTGCTTTAACTTTTTCATAGTGAGCACAACAGACTGGTTAGGGGCCAGTTGTGCACATATGACACATGTTGCATTATGTTTCCAGATATGGACTACTTAAACCAGGCTTGTCCAACATTGGTAGTGCATTCCATAACATAAGTGAACATTGGCAAACACTAGCGATGTGCCTAGGCCATTTCTAATGTACTATTGTAGTCAGAGGTAGTGTGTTTGTCCTTGACACACATTGTAACTGGAGTTTGCCATGACATATGTCATGGTTAGTATACTATTGCCTCCGTCTACCCGTGACATATGGCACAGTGATACCCAGGGTAAACCTACCATCTCCCATTCACTCATCAAGATTCCTCTTGAGGAGAGTCGATGTAAGTGACTCTCTGGCTTCAACTGTACTGGGAGTTTACTCAAGGTAGGATTGGCTTCTGTGTTATGGATCAATCAGTGCTGCATGTCCTATGTATGTCAGTGCTGGGGTTCAGGTCTCTCTCATATGCATAGCTCACTGCCATTCAGATTGTACAAGAAGGGTGCAGCATGTTCATTTGATTTCCAGCTTGGACATGGCTTTTATACATCAGAGCTGTAACTTGCCTCTGGGCGGGCAGTATGGCACTGTGTGGAGCTGCAGTTTGTTTAATCAGGCAACACATGGCATCTGTTTGAGCTCTTTGATACTCCTGGTGAAGGGTACTTTTGGGGTCTTTCAGTTGATGGAGGTGTCTGCTGAGGGTACATCCACAGGTGCCATTGTACTCAATTGTGAGGCTGATGAAGGATTGACTGCAGAGCCACAATGACCTCCCTGATCTAGAATCTGACTACCTTCATGATTAGGTGGGTATATGGTATGTGTTTCTGTAACCACTACAGCCCACATGCTTGTCAATGCAAAGATATCTGTCAACTTGTGTCCCCAGGTCCTCTTATTACATCTTAAGTGCCAATGGGTTAACACCTATGTGATAATTGGTGGGCAATTACTTTTTATATCCACAGGGGGTTGACTATACACTTTTCTGCAATTAGCTTGCTGACATGGCTATAGCACCGAGTTGTCTGTTTCTCTGTTGCCCTTTTGTGGGATGTGTGTTTCAGCTGGAGGGTCAGATATCGTGGCCAGTTGCTGTAGTCACTCTTGCAAAACTTGTTCAGACACTGATCCTTCCATGTTGGCCTGTACCTATGGGACATATATACCAAACAAGGGAGGTCCCAGGACCGAGCCTTGTGGGATACCAGTTGTAGCCTGGTTTGTAGTCTGACATGGCTGCAGCATTTCTGACCATGTCAGTTCTGTCGCAACTCATGGTCTGGTTTGCAACCCCTCTACTGACATAGGGGTTTATATTTAAGCTGGTGAGCTTAGTCTATAATGAACACATGGGGTATTGTATGGAAGCCTTTTGCAAGGTCGAAAAGCTAGGCTGTGTGGATCACATTCCACTCATCAATGGCCTTAATGACTGTTTCAAATGAGTCAAACATGTTTAAGGGGCAGGATCTGCACTTAAGAAGCCACACTGGGTAGGGTCCAGTGTCAGTAGGTCCCCAATATCTCTATGTCCCCAAGGGTACATGCTGATCCTTTCCATAGCTTTGCAGACCAAGCTTGTCAGGATTCTGGGGGTGGTAGTTTGCAGTATCCATTCAGGCAACTTACCCTTTGTGGAGAAGGACCACTGTTGTTGTACACTGCTCTTCACGGTACATATCCTGTGGTAAGGCTGACATTGAGCAGTAGTGTTATTTAGTACGTTCATTCTTCTTGGAGTCCATATTGGACTCAGCCCAGACACACCATCTCGTACCATTGATGCTGTGTGTTGTGCTTTGTAGATGCTGGCTGTTACCTCAGCATCTGCAATGTCAGAGAGACCAACAGTCTGCTGGGATAGGTATTTGGCATTTGGGGGGGTTGCACCTGGCAGGTTGGATGACCCGGCAATGTGTGTGTGTTTGGTATATTGTTTGTAATATTTGAGTGATTCAGAAGAGCATATCTGTGAATTCCCAACAAAGGAGTTCCTACCATCAGTTAAGAAAAGCCTTGTGATTATCCTTCAGTGTCACCAACTAATTTGTATCTTCATAGGTTCATAAGTTCATACTAGGCTATCCACCCTAGGGCATTTATAAGCCTAGCCAGAGTGTGTTTGGCTTTCGCCACCCCTTGCTATGTGAATATTATGGCCATTTAGGATTTACTTTACTGTGCCTCTGTCTGGACATGACACAGTGAAGACCCCCAGTGTACATCTACGATCACCCATCCACATGGCAAGATTCCTGTTGAATAGAGTCAGTGAGGGGCTCTGCCTAACATGGAGTGGGATTCCGTTCCAGGGTGTAGGTAGCCTCTGGGTTATGTATCTGTCCCTCCAGCACATCCTATTTCATTATGTGTTGAGGTTGACATCTCTTGCTCTCACAGCTCTGATGGATTTGGGTTTTCTGGGGTGGAGCATGTCCATTAATCCTGTGTTGGACATGGCCTTGTACAACAGGCATACAACACCTCTGCGTGACTTGGTATGTGACTGCATACAGCTGGGGTGTCTACAGCCAGGCAGCATATGACATATATTTGAGACCCTTTATCTTCTTGGTGAGGTACCTTTGAGGTCTTTCTAACTTGCTGCAGGTGTGGGGTCAGGGGTACATCCCAAATGAGGCATTGTACTAAATTATGGGCCTGATAAAGAGAACATTATAGTGGTACAATGACCTCGGTTGATAATAGATGTGAATCCTTTTCATGATAAGGTGGCCAATATAGAAGGTCTTCCTAGCCCGCGACGATGGCAATGTGAGGTGTCACACTGACAGGTTACTGTCCACTTGTGTCCCTAGGTCCCTGTTTACTCCTTCCATATGTGTAATGGATTACCACCTATGTGGTAATTTGTGAGCCAGGTGCTGCTGTTTGGTATTTGAGTGAGACATTCATGCTGTCCAGTGTACTTCAGGAAGGCTGAGTGGGGTTCTTGTGTGAAATGCGGGGAGTCTGGTCTGTAGCATGCTACAGACTGTACCCAAGCAGATTTTGCCCTACGGTTAGTTGCACATGGGTGGTCTCCGATGCTTAGGTGCATTGTCAGATTACCTGGACACATGTGGGTATCTTTGCTGAATATATGGATACTTCCCACTCCTTTTATGATTTGGTCCAGGTTTTGGGGCCATAACACATGATATGAGGGTATAACTTCTGTGAGGTAGTGCTGGTGTGCTCTCAGGAGCCTTGCTGCAAGGTTTTCTGTCACTGCCACTGGGACAGCCGATGTTCCCCATACTGGGGATGGCCTCAAGGAGCATGCATGTTGAGGATTTAGATGTATGGCATTGTGCCAGCATTACCCTTATGTTTCTTTCCACTTATGTTTTCTAGGGAGGTGGGTTAGTCTTTTTCCAGCCTTTCCTACAAAAGGCTCTATGGAGGTAGCAAGAGCCTTAGCCAATATCCAGACACCCAGGGGTAACAGGTGCAAGCCATCCCTGGCAAAAGCAGTGTGGCTTGTCCAGAAGCATGACATCCCAAGCAGACAGACATTGGATCCCCTTGGAATGACACCAGTAATTGTGCCGCCCACTTGTTAAAGCAGTGATCATTCTGTGTTTGTACTGTGGCATCATTCTTGGTGAGGGTAGGATGCTGCACACAAAGGTCAGTGTCAGTGTTAGCCCTGTTTTTAGTAGTCTCAGGTCA
>NW_025054076.1:0-8994 GCF_019279795.1 Protopterus annectens
ATAATAATAATAATAATAATGTATTACTTAAACTACTAATAGGAGTATGTGTATGTTATGTACTGCCTGATTAACATACAAAAATAATAATAATAATAATGTAGTACTTAAACTACTAACAGGAGTCTGTGTATGTTATGTACTGCCTGGTTAACATACAATAATAATAATAATAATAATGTAGTACTTAAACTACTAATAGGAGTCTGTGTATGTTAGGTACTGCCTGATTAACATACAAAAATAATAATAATAATAATGTAGTACTTAAACTACTAACAGGAGTCTGTGTATGTTATGTACTGCCTGATTAACATACAAAAATAATAATAATAATAATGTAGTACTTAAACTACTAACAGGAGTCTGTGTATGTTATGTACTGCCTGATTAACATAAAATAAAAATAATAATAATAATGTATTACTTAAACTACTAACAGGAGTCTGTGTATGTTATGTACTGCCTGATTAACATAAAATAAAAATAATAATAATAATGTAGTACTTAAACTACTAATAGGAGTCTGTGTATGTTATGTACTGCCTGATTAACATATACTAAAAATAAATAAATAATAAAAATGTATTACTTTGGTCAGCTGTATTTCATAATACATTTTCAGCCAGTTTAGGTCTAAATCATTTAATCACATATTCATACCCAAATTTGTCTTAAGTATAGGCCTGAGCCTTTAGCAAGTAATCTCATTAAATGTGAGAAAAGGACAATCACAAGTGATGATCTTTAAATTTGTGCTAATTGGTCCCTGTACAACACAAGCACAACCTATTAGCACATCATGTTAGCCTTTATCTACCATCAGCACTAGTTACAACACAAAAAGCACAGCCAGTTGAGGGAGGGGGAATACACAGCTGGGTTTCTGTAAAGATACGGAATACCATTTGTAACCCTTCTCCATCTCATTATTGAAGCCTCACTACTATTTATTCCCATGTGTATGTATGTATGTATGCATATGCATATTATTCCAATGTGTATATATGTATGTATGCATATACATATTATTCCAATGTGTATATATGTATGTATGCATATACATATTATTCCAATGTGTATATATGTATGTATGCATATGCATATTTATTTAATGTAACGAAACCAAAAAATAATCAGTTTTCTGGCCCAAACCATAAATGTCCAATACACATGCACACAAGCAGCTCTAAGCTCTCTTGAATTTGAAGGATCACATTTAATTTGTTCTCAATCTTTTGTTCCATCTCTCCTAAATTTAATAATTATTTTGAGTTAATAGCACCAGTAAGAGTACCTAATATGGAACCCTCAGAAGCTTTGGTCTACTCTTAACAGAATTCTTTCTCCAGGCTGCCCCTCTAGCCCTGGACCTTACCCAAACACATCACCTCAGGAAACTGCTGCTCTTCTCAACACTTTGTTCACACCATCCAAGCACTCATGCCTTCCAGCTGTAGTACAATTTCTTTGCCTACCTCTGCCAGCCCTCCAGACAAACATCTATTCTCCTTTCACCCTGTTCCTACTTCCTACATCAGATCTCTTCTTCTAAAGCTCAAACTTTGCTCTCCCTCCAATGCTTCACTCACAGCTTCTTAACTACCTCCTACAGCATACCCTTCTCACTCCCACTCAGCACGGTATCAGTCCTAACCACAGCACACAACTACCGCCCTCCTATCTTTCACACATATGATTGCTGAGGCCCAAGATAACAATAAACTCATTTCTTGTCTCTTCCTAGACCTTTTCAAGGCATTTGGTATAGTGTACCACCCCCTACTGCTATCCAAACTTGCTAATCTCCACCTCCCTTGCCTGGTTCTCCAGTTACCTATCCAGCAGGCAGCAATCTGTTAAATGGCAGTCATCCTTTTCTCCATTTATATCTGTCCCAACTGAAGTACCACAAGGTTCCATCTTGGGTCTCCTGCTGTTTAATGTCTTTACCAACAACCTCTATACATCTTGTAAACAATCCCCCCTCATCCAATACGCAGATGACTCAGCTCTCATCTCCGTCTCTAATAATATCTCTGAACTTCATACCCTAACCCAACATGCCTTTCTATCCACTCAACAGTGGTTGTCTTCTACTTCTCCTTAACCCTAAGACCACCAAACTCTTGCTCTTTATCCCTCGTTCTCTCACTCACCACAAATCCACCTTTGCTGTTACTTCCTGTAACAATACAATAATCCAACCCAAAACCCACAGAAAACTCCTTGGCGTTATCATTGATGATGAACTCAAATTCAACCTGCACATACTCCGATGTTTAAAAAAGACTCACCAGAAACTAGGTTTAATGTATCGCAACAAAACATTTCTAACCCCTAATGCCAGACTCTCCCTTGTACAGGCACTCTTCCTCCCCTCCCTTCTATATGCTGCCCCACTTCTTACCAACATTCAGACCACAACCTTGAATAAACTTCAATAAACTTACCACAAGATAGCTAGACTTATCACAAACTCTCCATACAATGCGCATCACTGCCTTGCCCTAAACTCCCTCCAGTGGCTTGAACTCCCCCAACAACTACTGCTATCACAATTTCAAATGTTACATAGCATTCTTTACAAACCTTCATCCTGTCCTGCTCTCTCTTCCTTTGTCTCTATTTATACTCCAACTCGGGCTCTAATTACCTCTAATCAGAAACTGCTAGACATCTACCAGCCCAAAAAAACAGTAGGCAAACTTCTATATAACACTCTGTGGCCCAGGCTTGGAACATACTTCTCCTAGACATACGTTCCATCACCCACCCTTCACACTTTAAAAATGAACTCAAACTTCATCTACTTAACTCCAAAACTCGCCCTTGTCAAGACCCAACTTAAACTCCCCATACCCACATACACACCTAAACAATCCCTACCCTTTTATCTAAGTACTCTATTACATGGATACGTTCTAAACCTAATGAATGTAGGGACGGTCAAAATTCTTGTGTAAATTTGTAATATATTTCTCTGAAAAACATGATGTGTATATACCTTTGTGTATGCAATGTACCTGTGTCTTTACTATCTATTTATCATATTTTTTGTAATTCCTTAGACTCAAATGTTCTAATTTCTGTAAACTGCTTGCATGGAGCTTTTCTCCTCAGGTCTCCACTGAAAACAGGTCACAAGCCCAGCTGGACCAACCCGGTTAACAAATGTCAAACATCTTTCGGCTATTTTCAGTTAGGGGTCACCACAGTGGATCAACGGTCTGCTAATGATTGACAGTGGTTATTAGGGAGCTGAGTTGCCAGCTCGATGCCCAGCCTTCATCGAAGGCACACCCACACTCACTGACCTGCATGTCTTTACAGTTCACGCAGCAATAAATAAATAAATAGATAAATAAATGTTTTCCCTAATTATTTATTCTTTGTCCATAATTTCAAGGTAAAAGTTGAAAGCATGCAGGTAGGTGCAAGCGTGAATGGGCATGCCTTCGTTGAAGGTTGGTCATCAGGCTGGCAACTTGGCATCGTAAAAATCCACTGCCAATCATGAGTGGACTGAAGTTCTGCTGTTGCGAGCCCTAACCGGGAAAAGCCAAAAGTATTTTTACATTGGTAGCTATAGGTTCATAGGTTCATACTAGGCTATCTGCCCTGGGGCAATTATAAGCCTAGCCCGATTCTGTATGCCTTACGCCACCCCTTGATTTGAGTATACTGTGCCCTTTTTAAGGTTTAGTTTACTGTGTCTCTGTCTAATAGTGACACGGGAGTAATCCCTGGGACAAACCTACGATCCCCCATCCACTTATCGAGATTCTTCTTGAAGAGATTCAGTGAGGTGCTCTGCCTCACATGAACTGGAATTCTATTCCAGAGCGAAGGGAGCCTCTGGGTTATGAACCTGTCCCTCCAGCAAGTTCTATTTATTTCTGTGCTGAGGTTCAAGTCCCTCAAGCGTGTGGCTCTAAGGGATTTAGGTGAGCATGTCCATTAATTCTGGATTTGACATAGCTTTGTATGTCAGGCATAGATCGCCTCGAAGTAGGCGGTATGCAACTGAGTAGAGCTGGAGTTTTTTTAACCGAGCAGCATATGGCATCTGTTTGAGACCCTTGATCCTCTTGGTGAGATACTTTTGGGGTCTTTCTAATTGCTGCAGGTGTCGGGTAAGGTGCATCCCAAAAGGGGCATTGTATTCTATGATGGGCCTGATGAGGGATGAATAAAGGGGCACGATTACCTCTCTTGATCTAGATGTGAAACCCTTCGTGATGAGGTGGGCTATGTAGAAGGTCTTTCTAACCACTTTGGCAATGTGGTTTTCAAAGGAGAGATTGCTATCAACTTGGGTCCCCAGGTCCCTAATAACTTTCTCTGTACTTAATGGGTTTCCGCCTATGTGGTAATTTGTGGGCACATTGTTTTTGCCAAAGGGTATGATTATACATTTTTTGGCATTTAGCTTTAAACCATGGCACTGGCACCAGTTATCTGTCTCTGTGAGACCTTTTTGAAGAATGTTTGTGTCAGCTGGAGAGTTGATTATGGCGCCCAGTCTGCAGTCGTCTGCGAACTTGGTGAGCCATAGTCCTCCCACGTTTGCCTGTACCTCAGAAAAGTATATACCGAACAAGAGTGGTCCCAGGACAGAACCCTGTGGGATGCCACTTGTGATCGGTTTCGAGTCTGACATGACTCCAGCAACTCTCACTCTGTGGGTTCTGTCTTTGAGCCAGTTTGCGACCCATCTTGTGACATAGGGGTTTATATTTAAGCTGGATAGCTTATCTATGATGCCCGAGTGGGGTATTGTGTCAAATGCCTTTGCAAGGTCCAGATAGGCTGTGTGGACTACCTTCCCTTCATCTATGGCTTTGGTGACTGTTTCAAAGAAGTCAACCAGGTTCAAAAGGCAGGATCTGCCCTTGACAAAGCCAAACTGGGTAGGATCTAGTGTCTGTTGGTCCCCATAGCCTTGCAAACTAAGCTAGTCAGGCTTATGGGGCGATAGTTTCCAGGGTCCGTAGAGACTCCACCTTTGTGGAGTGGGACCACTGTTGCTGTACGCCATTCTGTGGGCACATATTCTGTAGTGAGGCTGAGATTGTATAGCTGTTTTATTTGAGGGATTAGTTCCTCTTGTAGTTCATGTAGGATGCAACCTGGGACACCATCTGGTCCCATGGAAGCAGTGTTTTTTGCTTTGGAGAGGGCAGGCTTCACCTGAGCATCTGAGATGTTTGGGAGGCAGCCCTCTGCCGGGATAGATACTTGCTCTTTTGGGGGGGGTGGAGAAGTTTGCACTGAACCTGTCTGCCAGGATATTGGTGATGTCTGTGGGTTCAGTGTATTTTTTGTCATTTAGAATCAACTCAGAACAAGTCTGGGAGTTGCATCCCAGGTTTCTAACATAACTGAAAAAAGCCTTATGATTGTCTTTGGTGTCCTGTGCAATTTTTCTCTCGAAGCTGGCCTTGAAGGATTTTATGAGGGATCGTAATTTTTGCTAGTACTGATCAGAGATGCCTTCCTATTAGGGATTTTGCTCTATCATGTAGTAGCTTCCTCCTTCTGTTGTACAGTTTATTTATGGCAGGGGTCCACCAGACTGGACGCCTGCCTTTGGATGATTGGGTCTTGGTTTTGTTTGGGATAGCATGATCCATGCATTCCTGAAGATGTCCGTAGAATGCATTTATATAGGATTCTACAGTTTGGGCTGTAGTTTCCACTGGCCCTGGGGCCTTGAAGGATTCCACTTCGGTTTTGAGAAGTGAGAAGTTTGCTTTTGAGAGGTTTTTCACTGTGGTTTTCTGGGCTGGGGGTGGGGTCGGGATGTGGACATCCAGTGAAATTAATTTATGGTCTGATCTTACCAATGAGGGATAT
The DNA here is from genome assembly GCF_019279795.1 of Protopterus annectens. Taxonomy (NCBI): domain Eukaryota; kingdom Metazoa; phylum Chordata; order Ceratodontiformes; family Protopteridae; genus Protopterus; species Protopterus annectens. The sequence continues at coordinate 5,860 of NW_025054076.1, forward strand.
ACTTCTGGTGTGGAGCATAGAGTCCCCATGTTGGTAATGATCAGGTCTAGTATGTTGTCCCCTCTTGTGGGAGTGGTGACTAGTTGTTCCATAGCATTTGAGTTTATAATTTCCAGGAATCTTTGGGCTAAGGTGCTGGGGCTTGAGTAGTTCTCCCAGTCAATGTTTGGGTAGTTGAAGTCGCCCAATATAATGATGTTCGGAGAGATCTTCATGTTCTCCAGTGTTTTCAGGAAAGCCGAATGGGATTCCTGACTTTGTGAGGGTGGTCTGTAGGATGCTATAAACTGAAAAGCAGTCTTGCCCACTGTTAGTTGCACATGGATGGTCTCCGATACTTTGTGCAATGCCACTAACCTGGAGGTGTGGATATCCTTGATAAATATGGAAATCCCCCTCCTTTTGTGGTTCAGTCCGGGTTTTGGGGCCGAAAAGCATGATACGAGGTATAGCCTGGTAGTGCTTGGGTGCTCTCTGGAGCCTTGAACCAGGTTTCTGTCACTGCACAGATATCGATGTTCTCCATACTAAGGAGAGCTTCGAGTGCATGCATCTTGAGGTTAAGACTTCTGGCGTTTAGCAGCATTACCCTTAGTTTCTTGTTCCTTGTGCTGTCTATGGGGGTGGGTTTGACTTTTGAGCCTTGCCTAAAAAAGGCACTATGGGGGTGGCAAGAGCCTTTGCCAATATCCGAAAGCCCAGTGGTGACAGGTGCAAGCCGTCCCTAGCGAAGTAACGTGGCTTGTCGAGCATGTCATCTCCGGCTGACAGACACTGGATCCCCTTTGAATGACACCAAAAGTTTAGCCAATTGTTAAAATCGATCATTTTGTCTTTGTCAGAAATGATGGCTGTGCCTTTTGATAGTGATATTTGTTTCTGAGCTGGGTACTGCAGTAAGTGAAACTTTGTTTCAAAGCTGGGTGACTAGAATGTACGTGCAGTACGTGTTCTCATTCTCTTTCTTGACTCATTTTCTCTTGCACTGTTGATGCAGCAAAACTAAGCAGTACTATTACTAAGGCTCCCCTTGGGATTGCTTTGTGCCCAGCAGCACTGGGGTTTTCCTTCACTGCACTTTCCTTTTGCTCAGATATGTTGGCATGCTCATTAATCATATCTGCCGCTACTGCTGTTTAATTGCAAGAGGGTATGATAGTCCTGAGGTTTAGAGAGCTGCCCTCTTCCCTACCCTCTTAATTTTTACTTTGCAAGCATTCAGCAGTAATCACGTGCTAAAATATATGTCTACATTTTCAGCTAAATATATCTGCTCCTTGGTTTCTTTTCTTTTATTTTTTTGTACCTGGGAAAGGAAATCCAATCATTATTTTCTTCCTGGTTCATGGGGAAAATGGAAGAGGGTATTAATATTTTCTACTGAAATGCAGCCCAAATATTGAGTTCACTGCTCATGAGTGAAATTAATAATTTCTTTCTTTTTTTTTTATTTCAAAGAATGTATTTAAGTGTCTTAACTGGAGTAGTGCACCGATCCCAAGTGTACACATTTCAGCAATAGAATGGAATAGTATATTTAACATTTCTTTAATATTTATTGTTTATCTGCTTGAAACAAGTAAATGAAGCAGTCATCTATTTTTATGATCTGCACCTGTTCGTGCTGATATACTGATGTCAGTAAAAAAGCAGGAAATATGAATGGCCAGGAAGTAGAATTTTCTATTTCAATAACATTATTAAAAGTAATTGCTCGCTGCCAAACATTAAATCAAACACTTTTGGATTAGAAACAAGAAGAAATCTGCATTAAACAACATTTTATAAGTATTGCAAGAGTTGCTAGAACATTGAATCAAACTGAATCCTAGTTGGTTCTTTTGTGTTGCGAATTACTGGTATAAGCTGTCAGAACTGGGCAATGTTTTGGACTATGCTTAGTATCATTTATGGCAGACAAACTGTACTTGTGACTGAAAAAGCAGCTCAGAGTCCATACTTAACATCTGCTCTATTAAAAACACCACTTTTAACCACAAAAGTAATACCGGCTTTTAAAAGCCGGTATTGCCTTAAACAATAGTCATGATCATTGTCTTTTTCCCCTGACAAACCACTCCAGCTACACTACTGACAGAGGCAGGAGAAACATAAAATGTATGAAAAAGGCATTGTATCAGGAAATGGATGCAGCTGTTATTTATTAAAGAAACATTTTTTTTCTTTTTTTGTACTTTAAACTGTAGCAAACTGCCTGCTACAAAGCAGCAAGCAGATTTAACAGTTTAGATCACACACGGAGCGCAGCAGCGCTCAGGTTTAACTGCAAATGTAATACCGGCTTTAAAAGTCGGTATTGCCTTAAACAATAATCATGATCATTGTCTTTTTCCCTGTCAAAGCACTTCAGCTACACTACTGACAGAGGCTGGAGAAACACATAAAATGTATGAAAAAAAAAAAGAAAAACATTATACGGAGGTCCAGTGCATCTAGTGTCACCGTAAACACTGAGATTGGATTTTGCAAGCTGAGATATCATGCCTCTCAAATCTCCAAATTTTTGACTCACATTTTGGTGTGTTCCTCTGAGAATTTGTGGTTTTGAAATTTTTTTTTGAGGCAAATCAGTAAAGATTGAACTTACTAAATAATGACAAGCATTTCAGTTTCAGACAACATATCCTTCAGAAAACGTATAGTAACACCGTATCTTTTTATTCTAGCAACATTCTAAGTTTCTAAGAGTTCTAAAAGTAGTATTTAAAATGTGCCCATATTTTTGGATCTTTATCCCCCCCCCCCCATTATTTTTGTCTTTGTTCAAAAGCAAAAGAAGAAACAAGTACAGAGCACTATCTAAAGCAGGGAACACAAGTGCTAAGTGTTTTATCTCAGAGGGAAGTAAAACAGGACTGGAATACAGGTTTGCACACGTTAAAAAAAAAAAAACAATGTGGTGGGTGTGATTCTTAGAAGGTCATTACTGATGTCACAAACAGGGAGGTGATTAGCTAGGTGGGTGGTAATGTTTTCAGATTCGGTCCGAAGCAGAAATGCAATTTTAGCTATGAGATAGTGTCCATTTAACTGGTTGAGAATGGTCACTGCTTCCAGCTCATTTATCCACTAAGTAAAAAACGAAAACAATAAAAGCAGTAGGAGTGAATAAGA
>NW_025054077.1:0-6649 GCF_019279795.1 Protopterus annectens
AGAAGATAAAATCTGAAAGACATTTTTAACACAGAAAAGAGTAACCACAAAGAAAAGTTCCATTTGTCAAGTAGGTACAAAACCATGTGTGGGCTATGCAAGGCATGTCACTTTGCATTAATAAAGAGATTGTTTTAAGCATCCAGTAACAGGGGAAATTATTTTTATTTTAAAGCAAAAGCCAATTGTAAGAGCAAAATATAATTTATTTAGCTGAGTGTCAGCAATGCAAATCATTTTACATGGGAGAAAAACAAATAATATGTTTAAGTTAAATTTTTGCAGCTTATGGATTTCATGCATAAGAACCAGAAATATGCACAATGCACTTTATAAGCATATAGAAGTAAATAATTGACCATCAGTTTAGATTTGAGCTATTGCAAATGCTTATTTCCTAGTATAACAAGGAGTAGCTTAGTAGATGCCACTGAGAGAGAAGAAGCAAAGTGGATAATTGAGCTTTTAGCCATAGGACACCAGGACTAAATGAATTTGTTCCTATGAAACCGCGCCCTCAAAGATAGGAGGGTGCAGTATAAGGCCTGATTGGTTGGAAACTGTTTTGAATTAGGTATTTAAATGTGACTAAGATTGTTTTATTTCATCGAAGAAGGGGCAAGAACCAGCGCTTATCACAATGTTAAACTGTTTGTTGAATTTTGTCTTGTCATATTAAATTAGTGTTTTATCGAAGGATTGTGGTGGTCTACATTGATTTGTTCGCTATAAGTACAAACTTGCAGTGTTATAAGATAGTACTTAATTTTATTTTTTCTATTTATTGTTTCATTGAATATTGTGTTAAAAATAGTACTGCATTTATCTGCTTATTTGTTTACTGAATATTCTGAGCTCTCCTGTCTGCATTTAGTTTATACTTCTCCCCTTCATTGTTATTCCGTGTAGAAGTTTTAGCCAAGATGGATTCTCTGTGCCTTAAAGTCTTATTCCCTTATCTCTGAAATTATTTCTGCCAAATTGTAGCATACTGGAGCTGTATGGTTAGCTTTTGCATACCCTAATCATCTTTATTACAAGCTGAGAGAAGTAAATAATTGCTGTGTTATAAGATAGTACTGAATCTTATTTTTTCTGTTTATTGTTTCATTGAATATTGTGTTAAAAATACTACTGCAGTTATCAGCTTATTTATTTGTTTTCTGAAAATTTTGAGCTCTCCTGTCTGCATTTAATTTATTCTTCTCCCCTTCATTGTTATTCGCTGTTTAAGTCTTAGCCTAGAGGGATTCTCTGTGCCTTAAAGTCTTAGTCCCTTATCTCTGAAATTATTTCTGCTGAACAGTTGCATACTGGAGCTGTTTAGTTACTTTTTGCATACCCTACATGAACTTTATTACAAGCTGAGATAAGTGTGAACTTGCAGTTTTATAAGATAGTACTGAATTTTATTTTGTCTGTTTATTGTTTCATTGAATATTGTGTTAAACTAATACTGCATTTATCTGCTTATTTATTTGTTTACTGAAACTTTTGAGCTCTCCTGTCTGCAGTTAGTTTATACTTATCCCCTTCATTGTTATTCGGTGTAGAAGTCTTAGCCTAGAGGGATTCTCTGTGCCTTAAAGTCTTAGTCCCTTATCTCTGAAATTATTTCTGCTGTGTTGCTGCATACTGGAGCTGTATGGTTAGCTTTTGCATACCCTAAATCATCTTTATTACAAGCTGAGATAAGTAAAAAATTGCAATGTTATAAGATAGTACTGAATCTTCTTTTTTCTGTTTATTGTTTCATTGAATATTGTGTTAAAGATAGTACTGCCTTTATCTGCTTATTTATTTGTTTAGTGAATACTCTGAGCTCCTCTGTCTGCAGTTAGTTTATACTTCTCTCCTTCATTGTTATTCGGTGTAGAAGTCTTAGCCTAGAGGGATTCACTGTACCTTAAAGTCTTAGTTCTATGTCTCAGAAATTATTTTTCCTGAATAGTTGCATACTGGAGCTGCTTTGTTAGTTTTTGCATACCCTACATCAGCTTTATTACAAGCTGAGATAAGTACAAACTTGCAGTGTTATAAGATAGTAATTGAATTTGTTTTTTCTCTTTACTTGTTTTTTTTTTGAATATTGTGTTTAAAAAATAGTACTACATTTATCTGATTATTTATTTGTTTACTGGAAAATTCTAGGCTCTCCTGTACTGCAGTTTAGTTTTCTTCTTTCCCCGTCATTGTTATTCGATGTAGAAGTCTTAGCCTACAGGGTTTCTCTGTGACCTAAAGTCTTAGTCCCTTAGCTCCGAAATTATTTCTTCTGTATTATTGCATACTGGAGCTGTATGGTTAGCTTTTACATATTCTACATCAGCTTTATTACAAGCTGAGATAAGTAAAAACTTGCAGTGTTATAAAAAAGTACTGACTTTTATTTTTTCTGTTTGTTTCATTGAATATTGTGTTAAAAATAGTTCTGTATTCATCTGTGTATTTATTTGTTTACTGAAAACTGAGCTCTCCTGTTTGCAGCTAGTTTATACTTCTCCCCTTCATTATTATTTGGCATAGAACTCTTAGCCTAGAGGGTTCTCTGTGCCTTACAGTGTTAGTCCCTTATCTCTGAAATTATTTCTGCTGAATAATTGCATACTGCAGCTGTTTTGTTAGCTTTTGCATATCCTACATCAACTTTATTACAAGCTGAGATAAGTACAAACTTGTAGTCTTATAAGAGAGTACTTAATTTTTTTCTCTTTATTTTTTCATTGAATATTGTGTTAAAAATAGTACTACATTTATCTGCTTATTTGTTTGTTTACTGAAAATTCTGAGCTCTCCTGTCTGCAGTTTATTCTTCTCCCATCATTGTTATTCGGTGTAGAAGTCTTAGCCTACAGGGTTTCTCTATGACTTAATTCCTAGTCCCTTATCTCCGAAATTATTTCTGCTGAATAGTTGCATACTGGAGCTGTTTGGTTAGCTTTTGCATACCATACATCAACTTTATTACAAGCTGAGATAAGTACAAACTTGCAGTGTTATAAGATAGTACTGAATTTTTTTCTCTTTATTTTTTCATTGAATATTGTGATAAAAATAGTACTACATTTATCTGCTTATTTATTTGTTTACTGAAAATTCTGAGCTCTCCTGTCTGCAGTTTATTCTTCTCCCGTCATTGTTATTCGGTGTAGAAGTCTTAGCCTACAGGGTTTCTCTATGACTTAATTCCTAGTCCCTTATCTCCGAAATTATGTCTGCTGAATAGTTGCATACTGGAGCTGTTTGGTTAGCTTTTGCATACCCTACATCAACTTTATTACAATCTGAGATAAGTACAAACTTGCAGTGTTATAAGATAGTACTGAATTTTATTTTTTCTGTTTGTTTCATTGAATATTGTGTTTAAAATAGTACTGCATTTATCTGCTTATTTATTTGTTTACTGAAAACTCTGAGCTCTCCTGTTTGCAGTTAGTTTATACTTCTCCCCTTCATTGTTATTCGGTGTAGAAGTCTTAGCCTAGAGGGATTCTCTGTGCCTTAAAGTCTTAGTCCCTTATCTCTGAAATTATTTCTGCTGTAGTGTTGCATACTGGAGCTGTATGGTTAGCTTTTGCATACCCTACATCTGCTTTATTACAAGCTGAGAAAAGTAAAAACGTGCAGTGTTATAAGATAATACTGACTTTTAGTTTTTTCTGTTTATTGTTTCATTGAATATTGTGTTTAAAATAGTACTGCATTTACCTGCTTATTTAATTGTTTACTGAAAATGCTGAGTTTTCTTGTATGCATTTAGTTTATTCTTCTCCCTTCATTCTTATTCATTGTACAAGTCTTAGACTAGAGGGATTTTCTGTGCCTTTAAGTCTTAGTCCCTTATCTCTGAAATTTTCTCTGCTATAGTTGCATACTGGAGCTGTTTGTTTAGCTTTTGCATACCATACATCAACTTTGTTACAAGCTGAGATAAGTACAAACTTGCAGTGTTGTAAGATAGTACTGAATTTTATTTTTTCTGTTTGTTTAATTGAATATTGTGTTAAAAATAGTACTCCATTCATCTGCTTATTTATTTGTTCACTGAAAATTCTGAGTTCCCATGTCTGCAGTCAGTTTATTCTTCTCCCTTCAATGTTATTCGATGTAGAAGTCTTAGCCTAGAGGGATTTTCTGTGCCTTAAATCTTAGTCCCTTATCTCTGAAGTTATTTCTGCTGAATAGTTGCATACTAGAGCTGTTTGGTTGCCTTTTGCATACCCTTCATCAACTTTATTACATGCTGAGATATGAACAAACTTGCACTGTTATAAGATAGTACTGAATCTTATTTTTCTGTATTGTTTCATTGAATATTGTGTTTAAAATAGTACTGCATTATTCTGCTTATTTATTTGTTTACTGAATATCTGAGCTCTCCTGTCTTCAGTTAGTTTATTCTTCTCCCTTCATTGTTATTCGATGTAGAAGTCTTAGCCTAGAAGTATTCTCTGTGCCTTAAAGTCTTAGTCCCATATCTCAGAAATTATTTCTGCTGAATAGTTGCATACTGGAGCTGTTTTGTTAGCTTTTGCATACCCTACATCAACTTTATTACAAGCTGAGATAGTACAAACTTGCATTGTTATAAAATAGTTCTGATTTTTTTCTCTTTATTGTTTCATTGAATATTGTGTTAAAAATAGTACTACGTTTATCTGCTTATTTATTTGTTTACTGAAAATTCTGAACTCTCGTGTCTGCAGTTTATTCTTCTCCTGTCATTGTTATTGATTGTAGAGAGTGCCTTGTACAGGGGAGTCTCTGTGACTTAATGTGTAGTCCTTATCTCCAAAATTATTTCTGCTGAATAGTTGCATACTGAGCTGTTTGTTAGTTTGCATACCTCATCAACTTTATTACAAGCTGAGATAAGTACAAACTTGATGTTATATAGTACTGAATTTTATTTTTCCTGTTTATCTTTTCATTAAATATTGTATTAAAAATAGTACTGCATTTATCTGCTTATTTATTTGTTTCCTGAAAACTCTGCTCTCCTGCTTAGTTAGTTTATTCTCTCTTCATTGTTATTCTGTAGAAGTCTTAGCCTAGACGATTCTCTGTGCCTTAAAGTCTTAGTCCCTTATCTCTGAAATTATGTCTGCTGAATAGTTGCATAGTGGAGGTGTTTCATAACCTTTTGCATACCCTGCATCAACTTCATGACAAGCTGTGATAAGTACGAACTTGCATTGTTATAAGATAGTACTGAATTTTTGTTTTTTTCTGTTTTTTGTTTCAGTGAATATTGTGTTAAAAATAGTACTGCATTTATCTGCTTATTTATATGTTTACTGAAAATTCTGAGCTGTCCTGTCTGCAGTTTATTTTTCTGCCTTCATTGTTATTCGGTGTAGAAGTCTTAGCCAAGAGGGATTCTCTGTGCCTTAAATCTTAGTCCCTTATCTCTGAAATTATTTCTGCTGAATAGTTCCATACTGGAGCTGTTTGGTTAGCTTATATACTACATCAACTTTATACTGCTGAGATAAGAAACCTGCAGTGTTATAAGATAGTACTGAATCTTATTTTTTCTTTATTCTTTCATTGAGTATTGTGTTTAAAATAGTACTGCATTTATCTGCTTATTTGTTTACGAAAATTCTGAGCTCTCTTTCTGCAGTTATTCTTTCTACTTCATTGTTATTCGTGTAAAGTCTTAGCCTAGGGTTTCTTGCCTTAAAGTCTTAGTCCTTATCTGAAATTATTTCTGTGTAGTTGCATACTGAGCTGTTTGGTTACTTTGATACTACATCAACTTTATTACAAGCTGAGATAAGTACAAACTTGCAGTGTTATAAATAGTACTGAATTTTATTTTTTTATTGTTTCACTGAATATTGTGTTAAAATAGTACTGATTACTCTTATTTATTTGTTTACTGAAAATTGCTCTCTGTTTTCGAGTTTATACTTCTCACTTAGTTATTTCAGTGTAGAACTCTTAGCCTAGAGGATTCTCTGTGCCTTAGAGTCTTAGTCCCTTATCTCTGAAATTATTTCTGCTGAATAATTCCATACTCAGTTTTTAAGTAGAATTTATTTTTCTGTTTATTATTATATTGTTTTAAATAGTACTGCATTTTCGCTTATTTGTTTAAATATCTGAGCTCTCCTGTCTTCAGTTAGTTTATTTTTCCTTCATTGTTATTCATGTTAAGTCTTAGCCTAGAGTATTCTGTGCCTTAAAGTCTTAGTCCTATCTCTGAAATTATTTCTGCTGAATAGTTGCATACTGAGCTGTTTGTTAGCTTTTGCATACTACATCAACTTTATTACAAGCTGAGATAAGTACAAACTTGCAGTGTTATAAGATAGTACTGTTTTTTCTATTGTTTCATTGAATATTGTGTTAAAATAGTCTGCATTTATCTGCTTATTTATTTTTCACTGAAAATTCTGAGGTCTCTGTCTGAGTTTATTTTTCTCCTTCAGTTAGCTATCTAGAATTTCTGCTAATAGTCAACTGATTTTCGTGTAGCATCTAATCCTTTTAACTGTATACAACTTATTTTAAATATTTTTTTTTTTGTTTCATTGATTTTGTTAAAAATATACCTTTATCGCTTAATTGTTTTCAAAATTCTGAGGGCTGATTTATTTTTCTTTATTTTATTGGGGTTTAAAATCTTGCCAATTTTTTGTTT